>NW_024370263.1:5211083-5353978 GCF_014805655.1 Passer montanus | reverse complement strand
CCCCCCTCCCTCCGCCCGCCCTTCCCCATCGATAGGTATCAGAAATTGATCCCCGCCGCCGCCGCTCTTTGTTCGGCGCCGCCCGCCCGGCAGCCTGGAGCGGAGCATGGAGCAGCGCTAGCGGCGATGGAGCCGCGATGGAGCCCCGGCCCCCGCCCCGCCGCCCCCGAGGTGACAGCGGGGCCGGGGGGCGGCCGCCGCTCCGCCCCGGCGGGAGGGAGGGAGCGAGCGAGCGAGGAAGAGGAGGGAGGGAAGTTGCGCGGGATGAAGTTGCGGGGAGCGCGGCCGCCCCGCCAAGTTTCTGGCGGTGCCCGCCCGCCGAGCGGAGCCGCAGGTGCCCGCGGGCTGCCCGGTGTGCCCCGCGGCGGGGCCGGCTCCGCGCCCGCCGCCCCCGGCGGAGCCGCGCGGCTGCCGTGATGGATGCGGGGATGGAGGAGCGGGGCTGCCCGGAGCCCCGCCGCCCTGCCATTGTTATCCGGGGCCGGTGTGCGGGGCTCGGCCAGCGCTGAGCGCCGGGAAGGCGGTCGGTACCGGGGATGGATGCGGCGGGGGGGCGGCAGCTCCTTTGTGGCTCCGGGCAGGTCGCGGCCGCCGTATCCCACCGTGGTGCCCTCGCTCTGTGAAATTCCTGGTAAGTCCTTTGTTACCGTGCGCGGGGGAAGGTTGCCAGGGGCTGCTGACAGTTTGTGACCTTAAATACGCACCTTAAATGGGAGGTGGGTAATTAACACAATGGCTCTCCCAACATAATGGGATGAAAACCCAACCTGGAGCCGCTACAACAGCCGAAACGCGCATTTCCATGGATATTAAATGGGTTTATCCCTGTAGGATATTCCGGAGTTTAAAATGCAGCGTGCTTCGGAGGGGAGTAAACAAATTGAAATGCGATTGATGGGGCTCCGGTGCTGGATCAACAGTTCCAGCATTTAATGCATTTTGGCTTTTAAGCAGATTACGTGCTGCATCTGCGCTCCGCGACCCGGAAAGTACCGCAGGTACCGCGGCCGGTGGGTTTGCCATGACTGCTCAGGTCTGGCATTGTGGCCGGGGAGGGATTACGGCTCCAAGCGCCTCGGATACAAAAGCTAAATCGCGCTAATGACTTTTCCTGCGTGCGCGCAGAACCTTTATTTGAAAGATAAATATTGGCGGCTACTTTGCCGTGGGTCCGTCGGGGGCGAACTTTGCCGGAGGGAGAGGTGGGCAGGGAGGTGGCGGCTCTCCTTCCTTCCTCCCTTCCTCCTTTCCTTGCTCCCTTCCTTGCTCCCTTCCTTCCTCCCTTCGCTGCCCGCCGTTCCGCCTGGCCGGGGCCGGTTCCACCCAGGCTGGGCGCGGAGCTGGAGAGGGAGCAGTGGGGATTGACTTCTGTCCAGGCAGCAGTTCTGCCGGGATCGCGCTGGGAAAGGTGACCTTGTGCCAGCTTGGCCTAATGCCCTCCATTAAGAAAAAAAAAAAGAAAAAAGAAAACAAGAGGGGAAAGAAAAAAAAAAAAAAAAGGAAAGCAAGCAATCAATTTATAATTCTTCCAAGAGCTTTTTCCTATTTTTTTTCCCCCTTCTTTTTTAATGGATGTGTCTGAGCAGCTCTGGTGGCCTGGGGCTGGCCGGGAATGGCAGAGTTTGAGCCGCCCTGATGAATGGTGGGCATATGGAAAACACAGGGATAATGTGCGAGTCGGCAGCGCTCGGATCGAAGCGGCGCTGAGCCCTTTTACGGCAGAGAGCCGCGGAAATGAGGAGAGATAAAATTCTATCAAAGATAATGCCAGATGTATTTCACCGGGTTATGAGATTGGTTTATTGTGTGCATTACTAATGCAGTATTTTTTTACAGCTTTCTTGTGTGTGATAGCCAGAGCGGGATTCATTCCTTCGTGGGGTTTTTTGGGGTTTAATTTGCTTGGGGTTTATTGCGTTCTGGTTGGCACCGTGTGGATTTATGGGATGCTCTCTGCTCTGGATGCTGCTCCAATCCAACCTGCTCCGTGTTAAAACGGCAAAAAAATGGGCAAGGAGTTTTGAGCTGCTGGTTTGGGGTAATAAATACAACGGGCAAGCGAGAGCGATTAGAGCCATCTTTTATAAATGTCTTCACATCTCATTATGCAGATGAGCTCTGGCTACACGGCTCCAAGCCTTTGGTTCTCGTCAAATAAAATGTTCTTGGGTTGATTTCCCGGAATGCAAATGCTCCCTCCTCGTGCAGGAGTTGGGCAGAAACTTCGGCGGCTCTGCCGGATGGAGGAGAGCCGGGAGCCTCGGAGCCTGCTCTGCTTGATGAAATGTGTTTGCTGTCTAAAGTTTAGGGGAGAAGGAGAGGAAAAAAAATAAATAAAAAATACACAACTGTGGATGTGATTAAAATATTATAACCTTATGATATTCTGAAGTGCATAAATTTTACATATCAGCTACAGAGGGAGTTTAGACATCCATTAAATGATATGACAGCTTGACTTATCTAAATGTGCATCATTTAACAATGTGTCAAAATTCTGCTTTATATAGACGACAGCAGTAAATAAGCTATCAGTCCTCTTGGCTGGAGCTTAATTCCTGGAGCTTGGACTAATAAACTTAGCTGCATTCTTGTGGAGCAGCAGCATAAACCTGGGGGGAGGCTGAGGTGCTTCTGGGGCTGTGGATGGGGGAGCTTCACCTCTATGAATGCCCCTGGTGCTCTGGGTTTTTGGGGCTCTTATGGAGAGACTGGTGGGACATTGCAGTTTGGTCCAGCACCCAGCACCTTCCATCCCCATCCCTGCTGGGTGGCTGTGGTCACTGTGCCCAAGGGAAAGCGTGGGGAGCCCAAGGAGGCTCTGGGTGCCCCCATCTCAGAGGGGGTTTTGTCTTTCCAAGCTGAAATCTCCGGGTTTGTGGAAGTGCATCCAGTGCCCGGGGCTGGCTGAGAAGCCTTGTGAGGTTGGGGAGTGCAGCTTGTGCTTTGCAGTGGCTCCAGCTGCTCCTGGTGCAGCGGGGCGTGGGGAGCGCTGGCTGTGGAATCATCTGGTTGGAACAATTAATCTGAATTTGGGCCGGGGCCTCGCAGATGTCTGTCTCATGGCTGGCTTGGCTGCTGTCTGATGGCTGTGTGCTCCTCCTGGCAGCTCCCCTTGGCCACAGCTCTTCAGGTGGGCTCTCCTGCAGGGCTGTGCCCTCTTGGTGGGGACACAAGTGATGCTTCTGTCCTTCACCCAGCAGCTCTGTGCCCTTAGGGATCCGGGGCTGGAAATGCAGCTGCCCCCAAGGAGGTGCAGCTGAGCTGCTCACTGAAATGTAGCTGATGCCCCAGCATCAACAAGTTCAAACCTGGGTCACAGGAGAGCTCAGGTGCCCTGGAATGTCACTGTCACTGACCACCTCGTGGTGTCCCTTCCTCTGTGCCTCCACTGCAGCTCTTGCCTGAGGTGACAATCCATCCCTCCCCCCAAATCTTCCATCAATACCTGATATTTCTACTATTTCCAGTTTATATGTGAGGAGATGGGCCGTGTTTCTGGTCCCACCTGCTCTGGGGTCAGTATTGAGCATCACTGGAAAGTCAGACTGAAGTTCCTGATTTTTTTTTTCCTTTAATATTTTTTTTTCCTGGCTGAATAATTGAGATGCTGCCAGACAAGAAGAGCTGCAGAAAATGAGAGTTTATCTTTAGCACCACACTTCTCACTTTAGAAACTGGTGACCCCAATTCCAGCCTGGAGAGTGACTTCTTCCCTAATTAATAAATCCATTAATTAATTGTGTGCGTGCTGCAGCCCATTAGAGATGTACATGCTGGCCTCCTGATCCAGTTTAGTGGATTGTCTCTGTGGCCTTGGAAGCAGGGGGGAAAAAAGGGATTGTGACCATGAGGCAGCTAGGGGACGGGGATGGAAACATAATTTGATTTTTGTGGGACTGCAGGGATGAGCACAAGCCCTGCCAGCTCCTGGTGGGTGTTCCAGCTTGGAGAGGGGTGTGGGACTGAGTGAGTGCCCAGGGCTGCTGTGCCCACTGAAACGGGGGACAGCAGTGGGGTCTGGGGGCTGTGGGGTGCCTCTGGTGTGGAGGGTGGGGAGCAGGGAGCCACCCCAGGGCTGGTGGCTTTGGCAGGGCTGGGCACGGCTCAGTGGAGAGGAATGTTAAAGCTTTGGGTGATCTGAATTATTATTTATGTCCAGATCAGGAAGCAGTGCACTCCCAGTCCTTCAGGAGGCTCTTGCTGGACTCAAAAACCTCAGCAGAGCCTGTGGAGCTCGTGGTGCATCTCCCTCCCTGTGCTGGCACACGGGCTGCTCCCTCCAGTTAATTTTTCTTGCTGTCTGCAGGGACCTGGAATGAAAATACAGGCAAATTGTTGTGTGTGCTGGTCCCAGGGCTCCTGTTTTCTCTGCTGAATGGGAAGCTGGCTGTTGGCAAAAGAATCATCTTTAAATGCAGGAGGCTTTGCTTGCCTGTGGGTTTTAGGGGCTCCTGGGGCCCCTCTGCTCCCCCATTTTCCACTCCTGGTTTTGCTGGCTGGAGAAAATCGGTGTATTTGGGTTCCCAGAGGTGGCTGCATGTCCCAAGGGACAGCAGTGGTGCTGCTCCTCTCCTCCCTTGAGTGCTGGTGTAATCATGGTGCCGCATCCCTGGCTGCAGGAATTCCCACATCCCAGATTTCAGGGAATTGTCCTGGGAGCTGCCAACAAAACACAGCAAATTGAAATTACAGGGCCATTGTTTGCAGGGAGGGAAGGTGAGCATGCAGCATCCTGCTCCTCAGCATGCCTGGAAATGGGTTTTATTTAGGATTTGCAAGCCATGGGTGTGTGATTTCTCCCACAGCAGACCTCAAGACAGAAGCCCCAGTGCAGCTCAGGGTGTAGCACGTTCCCTCTGGGACTGGAAAAGGCACATTAGAGACATCCATTCCCCCCCAAACACCCGGGTGAAGTTTCTCAGAACATTTTGTACCATCCTGCTCCTATTACCGAAAGATGTAATTCCCCAACTTGGGAGATAATAAGCAGGTATTGACTTCTGCTGGGGTCATTATCAAGATTTATTCAGTCAATATGGCTCCTTGGGTCAATAAATCTTGAGGTTGATAAAGGAGGAATATATACTTGCAGACTTTATTAAAAAGTTTTCCCCTTTTGTAACACTTTTTCCTCTGTGTTTCAACAGGATCTGTGACTGAGTTTTCTTTAATTACCTTTTTTTTCTTTTTTGTGGTGCACATTTTCCTGCAGCTTTTGGGCTGTCTTTCCAAGACGCCACAATTTGGGAAGCAGGATTTGTCTCTGGTTTGCTGGAGTGCTGTGATTCCCCCTCTCCTGGCTTTGCTCTGGTGCTGGGTGAGGATTTGGGGGAATGGGGGCAATATTCAATATTCCCAACATCGCTGCCTTTTTTAAGCTGAGTTCCATGGTCTCACCAATACCTCCTCCCAAAATGGATTTGGTACCTTTTATTCTTTAACATGGCCTTGCTGTTTAATTATTTTTTTGCCTACTTTGGTGAGCACTAAGTGATTTCCCAAAGCTGCCCCAGCACCCCTGAGCACTGACTTTGCTGCGGTTTAAGCGAGCGTGGGGTTGATTTAATATTTAACTCTCGGCGTGTGCCTGTGCCAGCCAGTCCTCCTGCAACACAGCTTCCCAAAAAAGTAAATAAGCAGTTTGAACCCCGGGTAAATATTCCTCTGGTGGGAGCTGTGCCGTGCGTCAGCCGCTCCGAGCACGCTGCCGTTGCCTCTGGTAACGCTCCCGTGGTTTTACACCAAAGTCAGGACCTCGAGCATCCTTTGTTTTCTTCCGTCAGGATAACATAATAAAGTATTACCTGGTGCTGGCAGCAGGGCTTGTAATGTGTGCTGTAAGCACGGAGCAGAGCCGGGGTGTTATTGCTCAGCCTGGCTGCAGAGGACATTTATTCCTTATTAATCACGCTGACGGGAGAGCTGCCTCCGTCTGCGGCTCTGGGAGTGCTGCACAAACATTGCTGCATCCCTGGGAGCTGGGTCATTATTGCCCCTCTTGTCCCCTCCGTTTCTTGGCTGAGGGAGGAGCTGTGGGCTCTGGGAGGGCACATTTTGGGCTAAAAGCCCCCTGTGATGCCCAGCATGGTGGTGGAGTGGAGGATGGTGGTGACCCCCGTGCTGTAGCTGTCCCTCAGGATGGTGGGGCTAAACTCCACCCAGGGGAGGGTTAGGTTGGAGATCAGGGAAAGGTTCAGTCCCCAGAGGGTGCTGGGCACTGCCCAGGCTCCCCAGGGAATGGGCACAGCCCTGAGCCAGCCAGAGCTCCAGGAGCATTTGGACAACACTCCAGATTTGGGATTGTTGGAGTGTCTGTGCAGGACCAGAGGTTGGACTTGATGATGCTTTTGGGTCCCTTACAACACAGATGCTTGTGTCCCTTACCACCCCGTGATTCTGTGAGTCTGTGGGCTCTCTCCCTGGGCAGCTGCTGATGCCACATTTGCTGTGCCAGGATGGGCTGGGATGCTCTGGGATGCTCCAGTTCCCGTGCCCTGGCACCAGCAGTGGGCTGTGCTTTGCTGATGCCAACCCACCCAAAGTGCTCCCAGCCCCGTTCCTGGCAGAGCTGAGGGCTGGAGGGTGCCTGGGCTGGCAGAGCTGTGCCCTGGGCACGGCTCCAGCTCGTGTCAGGGCACCCTGGGCCAGCGGCTCCGCTCGGCACGCGCCGCCCGGGCAGCGTCTCCTACCACCGCGCTCTCCTTTCAAATAAAAGCAGCTAATTAACATTATTCTTTAATTATTGCCTTTATCAACAAGGGGTCTGGTTTATACCAGCAGGGTAGTCGCTTTCCTTTCCACTACCCAAGCGAATGCTTCAATTCCTGTTGCTTTTGAAATGAATTTGATGTCATCTGCCCATTGTCACTTAATGGGGACACTTGGGTAATGATTGTGCGCTCCAGCCCTGTTAGCAGCACTGCGAGCGTGTAATTCAGCCCCTTAGGCAACGGTACTTTTGAAATCTCTGGATAGTTTTGAACTCTCTGTTCTTAATTAAATATGCAATTTTTCACGGTAACCAGGTTAATTCTTTTGTGTTGTGTTGTAATACTGTTAGGAATTTTCATAGTTCTTATTAAACATTATTCAGGCATTGTGAATTCCATAATTAAAAAAAATGAAAAGAACAAAGCTTGATTCACTTCTTTCTTTTCCCTGGTTAATTTATCAAATGAATTTTGCAAATTTTTCTTTTTCTCCCCAGACAGCGTGCCAAGTGTTTTAAAGGGGAAGGATTTAATTGCTCTGTAGGGATTGGTTGGTTATGAAGGATTTGGCTGTTTGATTAGTAAACCCTATTGGGAATGGTTTAATGCTCCATGATCTTAAAAATTGTCTGATTGTGAGGCTCTCCAAGGATGTTTTCTCTCTTCCTCATGTACGGAAAAGGCTTTGCACAAGTGTGATTATGGGATGGGGAGGAGGGAGCCGAGGTCGGAGCTGGGTGATCTGGGCTGCCCTGGCCAGGAGGAGGAGGAGGAGGATGGTGAGGCAAGCCAGCAGTTGTTCCCGTGTATCCCTGCAGAGTGTGGGAATGGATCCCTGGCTGGGCCAGGATGGGGCTGCTCCGGGCTGGATCCATCCCTCAGTTCCCCCTCCAAGGCTCGCTGCCTGTTTTATCTTGTAATACAATGGAATTTGATGGAATAACTGGTTTATTAAGAGGCCAACCCCTGCTGTGCTCTCCGTGCCTGAATCACTCTGGTACCCCTGGGTATCCCTGTAAGGATGTGGCTGGGGGATCCACGAGGAGGGATGTGGGGATGCAGCTGCCAGGGGCTGGATCCAGGTGTCCCAAAGCAGGGGGATCCCAGCTGCTCTGACTGTGCAGCCTGGGGATGTCCAGCCTGGAGTCTTTATCCAGGCAGGCTTTAAAAAATGATAAAACCACTCAGTTTCTGCTGGTTTTCCTGTTTTCTTTGGATCCAGAATGGATGGAGGTGATGTCTGTGCATTGATGTTGGGGCTGCAGGGATGGGCTGTGGCTCCAGTGTGCCAGGAAGGACACAATGCTCCAAAATCCCTGCTGGGGAAGAGCCTGGGCTTCCCTTCCAGAGCATCCAGGAGCCTCCCTGTTCTGTGTTGTTTTTAAAACCCTTTTGGATTCGATATAGAGGAAAAAAAAGTCAATATTTGTTGGTTTTAGCCATATGGTGTCAGCTGGGCTGCCCCTGGTGTTGTGGGGTGAAGGATGGTGGGGCCCCACTATGAAATAACAGAACAAGAGCATGGTGCTGGCACCCAGTGGGGTTTTGGGGGAGCAGGAGGGGCTTTGCCTCCTGCCTGGAGCATCCCTGGGAGGTTCCTCTGTCTGGGAGCTGCAGCCCAGCCAGGATCGATCGTGGCCAGTCTGAGGGGGCTCCCCAGGGGTTATTTGGGCTTTAAGGAGAGGTCAGAGAGTCATTACACTTATAAATATATTACGATTTAAGAGAAGAGCTGTCATTATCTTTGAACTTGGTTTATGTGGCGCCAATTTTTCCCCATTCTGAATCCAGCCAGGAGGATCAGCCAGGCTGGGGCAGCACCTGGACAGCTTGGGGGAGGAAATAAAGGATTCAGCAGTGCTGGGCAGGGGGGATTTGCCTCAAAAAGCTTTAGAATCTGTGCTTAAAACTGCTGCTTTCCCCCAAAACTTGGAGAAAGGTGTTAGTTTGAGGTTTGGGAAACCAAGTGATGCTGTGGTGATGCAGCTGGCAGTGATCCTGGGCTGGAATCTGTGTCAGAGCTGGGGTTTCTCTGCATCATCATCTTTTGGGTGTTTTTGGGGAGGGACGAGTCAGCAGCACACGAGTGCCCTGGTGTGCCCAGGTGGGAACATCACCAGCCCACAAAGATAAATCCAAGGTACCACCAAGCAGTGGCATCACCCCGTGGCAATGCCCCCGTTCCTGGGTTGAGTGGAGTGGGCTCAATGTGGCTTAAAAATAAGGGATGCCAACAAGGCTTAAAAAGAAGGATTTAAATCAAAATAAATGCCAGTTGTGGCAATGCCCCCGTTCCTGGGTTGAGGAGTGTGGGCAGGGATGCCAACAAGGCTTAAAAAGAAGGATTTAAATCAAAATAAATGCCAGTTGTTCCCCCAGTTTTCCTGTTCCTCGTGGCTGAGTGAGGCACTGAACAAGCAGTGCTGGCTGTGGCTGAAGCAGGCACACAAACCATTTGCTCTGGTGGTGACACAGGCTTGGAGCAGAGACCAGCAGGACTGAGGAGTTCCACTCCCCACGGGGCTGCGCTGAAGCCAGAAAGTCACTTAAAAACAAAGAAAAAAACGACCAAAAAAAAAAAAAAAGGCTAGACATTTGCAAGGGGAAGGCGAGCAGATGCCAGTAATGTATTCCCAGGCATGACACAGAGTGGCAGCGTGTCATGAACCGTGTCCCCAGGGACCCCTGGCTCTGTGATATTGGCTTTAACCCCCACCAGCTCCGGTCGGGGCGTAAATTCATCAGGCTTTGGGTATTGCTCTTGGACTACTGAATAATTTACAGTTGCAGAGCCCAGCCAGGTTCAGGTCATCGGGGTTCATGGGTTAATAACAGGTTTGGTTTTTGTTGTCAGCATCTGCCTCGATAACATATGAAAGAATCCTATTCTGTTGATTAGATTTTGAAATGGATCAATTTTTAATCAGCAGAACATCTGACTCACTCAATAAGAGGAGCGTGGTGGAGACAGGACGAGGGGCTCGTTATTTACAGGATTGTTTGTTTTTACTAATACGCAAATCCTCGCTGGGGTTGGAGCCTCTCCCCCCCTTCCCTGGCCCTGGCTCCCCCAAAATAAATCGCTGGGATTATCTGCAGCCTCGTGCCAGGTATTTGATCCATCCACTGATTGGGTGGGAAATCCATGCTGCTGCTCAGGGCACGCTGAAGCTTTGATTGAACTATCTTGTTATCGATGGAAAACATTTACTTACCAGTCACCAAATCCCAGAAAAAATTTACATTTTGGGGGTGTTTTACTCAGGTCTTCCTGAGCGTCCTGCATGGAGCTCCCCTCCCCAAGGACCACCAGGATGGGCTTGTGGGTGCTGGGAGAGCAGGGAACAAACCCTGGTGGGATGCAGGAATATCCTGGTCAAATTCCTGCCCGTGAGCAAAGTTTCTGAGGGAATAACTTTTGATTTCATCATTCAAAAGAGCTGGATCCTCATGGAAAGTTGAATACTGAGTGGGGGACCTGGGCAAAAGCTTTGCTTATTTATTTTTCTAAATTATTTGATTTTGATTCTTGGGCACAAAAAAAATTTCCAAAGTTGACGTATTTCATTGCATGTTGATAAACTGCACATGTTTCTTTCTGTATGGACATGCATGAAATAAATATTATTTTTAAAATAATGAATTAGTGAGTTTTTAATGGAATCCACTGGGTCAAAATTTTGGCTTGAAGCCAGTCAAGTGGTTAACAGCCACCATCACAGACTCCCTGAAAATCAAATTTTATTTTTTTTTTTAATAAAGAAAAGGTGAAAGTCTCATAAATGTAATTTTGGGAAGAGTGTCAACAGGTATGGTGGCTCTGTGGGGGCTGGCTGGGGACTCTGCCACTGGCAGATACTGATATAGGTAAGAACTTGTTGGGATGACAATTTGCATGGGTTTGCTCTGGCCTCTTTGGGATTTTGCTTTTAGAACTTGTGCCTTCTGGCAGTCTCCTTAACCTAAATAAATATTCTCCCTTGGATCTATTAAGATCATGGCTGGTGGTAAGGAATTACTTCTGGTGGATTTTTTTGTTTTCTTCATTGTTTTTCGTAAAAGTGTGGCTGCTCCTTAAAAAAATTGGTGAATTCCTGAATTTATAGGTAGAGATTTTTTGTTGATTCGATGAGGTGGTGATTTAAGCACGGGTAGAAACGTGCTGGGGATGCTGGATGGGGATGTGAACATGGGGATGGATTTCCTGATCCCTTTGGGTGCCTGTTGCAGCTCCCAGCTGAGCACCCAGGTGCTCTGTGCGTGCTCTCAGAACCGAGGTTTCCTCTGGAGCTTTGCAGTGCCTGGTGTAATCACATCCCTGTAATCCCAGGGACTCATTCCTATAACCTGGAAATAACTCTGCAGGTAATGGGTGTTTGCTCTCGGCGGACACAGGTGATGTATCAGCCTCTCCCAAGATCATTAGCTCTGTGAGAAGGTTAAAAATGCAGATTTTATCATCCCTGGCAGGTTTATTTGCAGGAGAGCGATGGGTGTCACAAGTTCGGGACTTCCAAATGAAGTTTATTTTAGTGATGGAAAATGTGCTTCTTCTCTTGAGCATCTGCTGGTTATTTTCTGCAAGAGTTGGAAGGAAAACAGCTTTGTAAAGAGTAGGGGGACTCCTGGGCTGGTTTTTGTTAAATAATGGGTGCTTAGAAAGTGTTGATTTGGTTTAGTGCCTGATTTGGGCAGTGGGAGTTGCTCTGGGGGCTTGCCCAGTTCTTCCTCCTCTGGTAACTTATTAACTCCAAAAATTGTCCTTGTGTTTAGCAGCTGAGTAAATGTATTGCTGATGGGTGCCTGGGTTTTACTGTCACTGCTCTGGGCAGGATTGACCCAAAACAGCTCCAGAGCTGGTTCTGCTGCCCTGTGGGAGCTGGGTCTGGCACGGTGGGAGCAAACAGCACAGGAGGGGCTGGAAACGGTGCTTGGCTCCTTCCTTTGCCCCTTGAGGCCGTGCAAGGGGGTTGCTCCTTTGAAACTCAGGGTTTTTTTCAGGGTTCCCATCCCTGGAACTTTTTAAGACCAGATTATGCAGGCTTGGAGCAAACTGGGGTAGTGGAAGGTCCCTGTGCTCATGGTAGGGGGAGGAAAGAGGTGATGTTCAAGGTCCCTTCCAACCCAAAGCATTTTTTATTCTGTGATTCATTTTGGGTGTAAGGTTTTGTACCCCAGCCAGTCCCAGGTACAACCCTGTGTCACTCCAAAGCTGCATGGATTTGATCCAGAGTTACCAAGACCTGCAAACCATCCTCTCCTCTTTCCTCCTTGATTTTTGTGAGCCATTTAGCCAAGTATGATGCTGCAATAATTTCGGGCACCACAGGGTATTTGGGTTCATTAGGTCTCGCTGTGGGGACCATACAAATTTACCTTTTGACAGCAGTGGTCTTCTCTGCCCATCCCTTCCCTTATGGAAGAATCCCCTTCCCACCAGGATGCATAACCTGAGCCTGGAAGGGTTTCTGCATTTCGGTCTTTTTTTAGGCTAATAATTAAACCACAACGACAGAGCCCAGCATCTCTTTATTTAAAGAGCAGATGGAGTGTTCTGGATATTAGCATGGCCCTGGCTCCCACGGTGCCAGCAGCTCCTGGAGCTCGGGGTTGGGATGAGCCCCCCAGGGACTGCGTTATTGGGTGGGCAGCGGGTGGCAACGCCGTGGGACGCCAAAACCACAATGAACTCAGATGTTTTCCTGCCCCTCTTTCCTATCCCATGGCTGAACCCCAGGGAGCTGCTTCAAAAAGCACCTTTGGACTGCTGAGTTGGCACGGCTGGCACGTCAGGGGCTGAGCTCTGCCTCCATCCCACCCCCGAGGCCGAGGCTGTCGCGGTTCCGACCGGAGCGGGGCTGGTTTGGTGACACACATTTTCGTGGGTAATCCCAGGCTGCCACTTCCAAAGGCTGTAAAAGAATGGAGCACAGGCTTTGGCTGCTGCAGTGGTGATTTTGGAGCTGGCAGGGTGCAGATCCATCCCCAGAAAATCCCTGTCTTTCCCCATTTTGTCTCCATCCAGCCACAGTGCTGTGTACCTCCCACCCCGATTTCTCATTGACACACTTTATTTTTTTCCTAAGCAGCCACAATTGATAATTTAGCTCTGGATAAAGCAACCTTCCAGCTTTTTCTTTCTTAGAGGCCAAAACATTGATGTTGTGTGAAATGGGAGCTTTGAGGAGGCTTTGTATGGAACTTAGCTTCCTGAAAAATTTATTTACTGCGACTGTGATCCGCAGGAGCGAATTGATGTTTATCTATAGTAGTTCTTGCCAGAAAAAAAAATGCATAACTGCACTTTCTTGGGAAGCCTTGAAAGGCCTTTTAAATAAGTGTCTAATAGTAGGCTCTCAATAGCAAACAGCCAGCTTGATAGACAGTGTACAGTATATTATTAACTATAAGCAGGCTTAATCTTTTCCTCATGTTTTAGAGAATGCTTTATAACCTTGTGGCCAAAGAATTCATGATCACCAGGTATTTGAAGCTAAGCAAAAATTATACCAGCTGTAACTGCTGGGAGATCGATCGTGCTGGGAAAGGCAGGAGGCAGAGAGCTCCTGCTCAGCCCTGGCCTGGAGCTGCTGCTCCCAGCCACTCCTGGAGGTCTCCATGGGCTTTAGGTGGCACATGTGTCATGTGGAACATTCCCTGGGGAGGGATGTTCATTGGGAGGGTGTTGTTTGTTTATTCTCCTCACAATTGCAGTGTGGGATGGGGGTCCAGGTCCCACCTGGAATTGAGTGGTGGGATCATTAAGGCTGGGAAAGATCTCCAAGATCATCGAGCCCAACCATTAACCCATATTCACCACTAAGCCATGTCCCCAGGTGCCTCACCTTTGGAATGGTTCCAGGGGTGGTGATTCCACCCCTGCCTGGGGCAGTCTGTTCCAATATCTGCAAGAATTTTCCTGGATTTCCAGTCTGAACCTCCCCTGGCACAGTTTGAGGCTGTTCCCTGCTGTCCTTTGTTCCCTGGGAGCAGAGCCTGACCCCCCTGGCTGCACCCTCCTGTCAGGGACCTGTGGGGAGCCAAAAGCTCCCCCTGAGCCTCCTTTTTCAGCCCCATGTTGTGGTGCCCTTTTTCTGTCGAGTCCCTCAGCTCCTCCTGCCCGTGCTGCCGGATCCTGGGAGCTCTGGCCAGGAGTCAGGGAATCAATAGATGGTTAAGGTGATAAGTGGCTTTGCTAAAAACCAATTTTGCAAGAGGAGTTTGCAAAGAGGTCAATGGAGAGGATCTGCATCTGCACTCGCTCCAGCCTGGAGCTCGACCTGAATTAACCCGGGAAATTCAGAAATTCCCTCAGTGTGGGATGGCCAATCTCCTCCTGCTTCTGTGAGTCCCTGTGGATCCTCTGGGAGGGTGAGCCTGAGGAACGTCTCCTTCCTCCAGGAAGGGTGAGGTGAGTGTTCCTGAAGGCACTGGAGAATTAAACCCGCAGGGTTTGCTCAGCTGATAACTCTGCTGGTCTAGGAGCAGTGCTGGAATTCTGGTGGATTTACATATGGATGAAGTGCTCCTGTATGGCTCCTCCAACGTGGCTGGTCTAAGCAGGCTTTTCTCTAATCTCCACCATGGCTGGATGCTGCTTCCAGCTCTGTTGTCCTTTGAACAAACTCATTAATTGCACCCAGTGTTGAGGAGGTGCTGTTTTCAGGGTGCTTATTGCTGTTGGCAGAGCTCGGTGGCACTGCTGGGGCTGTGCCACCTCCTGGCACCAAGCACGAGTGCCTGAGTTCCATGTGGAGCCCAGCCCTGTGCTTCTGTAAGAGATGGATTAGGGAGGAATGAGCAGAAATGGGGAGGAACAGATGATTTTTGGGATGTTTCATCAAAGTGTTTCCAGCCACCAGCAGCTCCCGTGTGGATTTTCTGTGGGCAGAGTATTGGGTTGTTTTTAGACTTCCTGACATTTCTCTGGCTTGACTCATCTTTTCCCACCTGTAAGACCAGGAAAATTCCCAAAACTCCATCTTCAAACGTTGGACACTGGGGCTGATGGCAGAATGAGCCAGCACCAGCATCCCCTCTCCCCTTGGGCAGCAATTCTTTATTTTCCCTGCTTTTTTCCCCATTTATCAGGTGGAATTCCCCCTTGGCTGGTGACCCCAGAAAGAGCACAGTGGGATGCTCATTCCTTGCAGTGGAGCTTTGCTTTCAGCCCATTATTTATTATTCCATCTCTCCCCTGCACAGCCACCATTCAGATGCTGTGGATGAAACCACCTTGTTATTTTATTTTATTTTTTTTTAATCATCATGGGGAGGCTGTTTCTGGATGCTGATTGACAGAAACATCTTATCTCCTCTAGTCAAAGTGTCTCCTCTTTGCGTGGTAATGAAAGAGTTTGACACTTTGACACGAGTGTCAAACACTTTCCCGAAGATGCAAACAGTGCAGGCTTTGATCTAGGTGCAAACTGGTTTTATTACAACAAACAGATCCCCCCTTTCATCCAGAAAGGGAGATAAGGGGTTTCAATTGGTGCTAAGTAGCAGCTGCTCTTAAGGGTTTTAAAAATAAAAATAAGAAAAAATATAATAATGGAATAGTGGAGCTGTTATGTCATGTTATAAACAAGTCCTGGTGCTGTGCAGTGAAGTAAGGTGGGTGTAAAACCAACAGTGGGAATGATAAATGGGAGAGAATCCTCCTAAAATAAAACCACAAAAATTTCCTCTTTTGGGAGATGTTTGGATTTGTTTTTCCCCAGTATTTCCATCTTCAGAAATGCCTTTTCTGGAGAAAATTCATTTTGCTTTTCATAAAAGTGGTGGGGATTTGTGAAAAATAACCACTTCTGCACTAGTTTGTGGTTTTTTTAAGGAAGAGGGAGGCAGGCAGCCCTTTTGGGTGCTCTGGGGTTTGGTGCCTTCACTGGGAAGCTGGGTCCTGTCCCATGGTCTCACCCAGGACAGCTCCAGTGGGACTGTGGTGGGATCTGCAGGGTTCCCCACTTTCCCATCCATACTTTCTCTGAGGATGGGTTGTGGCTTTGCCTTCTTTCCCCTCCAATTTTCACCTGTAATTCATTAAAGGTTGATATTTATTATATTATCCCCTAGCCAAGCCTTGGAGGTATTTTGAGCCCTGGTGGGAGGCCTGGAGGGAGGAATCCCAAACACACCCGCAGGCTGATAAAATTCTCAGTCATGAGCTTTTCTTTTTCAGTGGATAACTTCAGTAGAAATGGGTAAAATTCCTTCCTGGCATCACTCTGCTGGACCATGCCTGGATTTGGCCCAAGTTTGTCTAATTAAATGCAGCAGCACCTTCTCTCTGTTTTGAGCCTTGAGCTTGGGCACAAATGCCCTGTGAGCAGCTGAAGAGAATTGATGTGATGTATGGAAATTGTTGAGTTACAGCAAATCCTGAGGTCTGTGTGTGGGTTTTCCCTTCCCTCTCTCCTGCATGGACACGAGCGGGGTCAGCCTGGGATTTGGGAGTTTTCCTTTTAACTGCATCCTTAGAAAACCCTTTCCCTTTGAACATCTTGGAATAAATGACTGTGGTAGGTCAGTTCCAGCTGAGCCATCCCCATCTCCCATGCACTGGTGCAGCACAGCCTGGCACTGGCAGTGGGGTGTCCCTTATGACACCATGAGCCCATGTCCCTCTCCTAAAGGGACTGGGAAGCTCATCCTGGAACCAGGACTCTGGGGACTGTTCATCCCACACAGGATCTATCCTGTCTCCATTGACTGCCATGTGGAATTCCCTCCATCCTCTTGGGATCCCTGGCACTGGTGACCCCACTGAGGGGTTGTCCCTGCCCTGCCTTTGGGCATTGCCCCCTGAGATGTCTCAGCCCAAATCCAGGGGGTGAGGAAGCATTGGGGTGGTCATGTATGGGCAGAAGTGATTAATTTAATCTTAGTTTAGTGATTAATTAGACCAGCAATTCCTGCTTCTTGCCATCCTCCCTGGCTGCTCCATGCCAAGGGGGCTGCAGCACACCCAGGAGATGCTGGATTGGGAAGTGACAGAGGATTTTGGGGCTTAATTTTAGCCAGAACATGTGGCTCCTTTTTAGATGCTTCTCAAGTCAAGTTGTGGTGGCTTTGTTGTAGTCGAGGAAAGGGAAAGAAAAACCCCAAAACTGGAAAGGTGACTTGGTTTAGATGGAATCTCTCCATAGCCAGAGTTGTGGAATTTAATGGGAAGGAGCTGTTCCACATTGCCCAGCCTGTGCCAGAGATTAAAACTCACATTTCATTTTTATACACTGTGGTTAATCCAATAATGATTCCGTGTTCCAAACGGCAATAATATCTTTCAGCATAGTTAATCAGAAGAGACTTAATGCTGTCACTATTTATTAACCTTTGTTGAAAAGCAAGAAGTTTTCCTACTAATCTGTGATTGTTGCTCTTGTCAGGCTCTGTCAAGTGCAAACCAGATTTGGCATTTGTTCCGGCGGGGAGGATGCTGCTGCCTTCCCTGCTGGCTGCTGCATCCAACCCCTGTGCTGCTGGGGATGCTCTGGGTGCTGCAAGCTTTGGATCCAGCCAGGTTGCTCCTCTCTCCCTCTCCTTGCAGCTTCCAGAGGGTTTCCAGCCACACAGGTCCTGGTGTTTGGGGTGAAGAGGCTTGTCCCCTCCCTGGAGTTATGTTTGGCTGCCTGGGACAGAGCTTGGGGGTGATGGGTCAAAAAGGCAGCTGTACCCCACCTCAGGTTTCTATTTTGTCTGCCTGAGGCTGTTTTTACATCCAGCACACCCTATCCCAGGGATGTGGGAGCCAGCAGGCTCCCAGCACAGGGAGATGCTCTCCTGGCCAGGTGGCACTGGAGCAGTGACCTCGGTCTCTGGTGGTTTGTAGAGGTTCAGTGACTTCCAGCAGCTTCCCAAAAGCTCTGGGAATTCTCCCATCCATTGTGTCCACCTGTGCTGGGGGGAAGAAGGTGTTGCTGGGCAGACCAAGGGGTTTAGGGGGATTGTGTGAGGATCCTGTGGCAGGAGCTGAGCTGAGGCAGTGGAGCTGGCTTGTCCCTCCCATCCAAAAAGGCATCCCTGTGTGATCCCAGTCCCTGGCAGAGGCAGGTGGGATGCTGTCCTTGGAGCCAGAGCCCTGGGCAGGCATTTCCAGGTTCTGCAGCACCAGGAACTGACGTGGTTTTGGGAAGTGTGTGGTGTTTGGAGCTCTGTGCTGACGAAAGGTCAGTGCATGGAGGAATCTCAGCTTTGGTGCTCCCCCATTTGGCTCCTGTTGCAGGGAGGCTGGGGCTGGATTGGCTTGTGGGAGCACCTGGGATTAATGAGGCAGCTTGGTGCCGCGCAGCAATCGATGCTTCCTGCATTAATTGCGCTGTGCTTGAGCTTCAGCTTTTTATTCTGAGTTATGGAGTTACAGGGAGAGATGTCTCTCTTCAGCACAGCCCTGGATCCCACGGGAAAGGGTCCTTTTCCCAACACCCATCCTGCCACGGTGCTGGCACATCCTCTCTGTGGGATGGGGATGCCAGAGCTGGCTGGGGAGGGAAAAAAAAAAAAAAGACAAAAATAAACCCCAGTTCTCTGCTTGCCTCCTTTGTAATCAGCCAGATGAAGAGATGGATGGTGATGGTCAGGCTGGAGTGGAAAAGCCACCAGCAGCCACCTGTGGGTCCAGCTCTGGTCTGCACTGGGACATGGATGGAGGGATGGATGGGCAGGAGAGGTCAGGCCTCCAAAAAAGGCTGGCATCTCCTTGCAAGTGGGTTTGCAGCAGCTTTCACATTTATTTACGCATTAATTGCCATTTAATTGCAAATTATTTTTATTTACTTGCAATTATTTCTGATTTCTGTGACTGAGCATTCATGTGGATGGAGAGCAAAGTCTCCCAGCCCCTTGGGGCTTCGGGAACTGCTCTGGAAGAGCAGTTGTTGCTGGTATTTCTTATTTTTAGGGTGGGATAACATTGAGCACTATTCTGATCCTCCTGATCACTCCAACAGGTGCAGTTATTTTGCATACAGCCCCAAACAATCCCACTTTGATAATATCACTGAAGCCTAAACATGGTATTTGTATTTTTAGCAAATAGTTCATTCTGGTATTGATTTACGTGTAATGTGGTCCTTGCATGAATAACTACCATAAATCTGGAAGCATTTATTAACCCAAATAGCTGCAAACTCAGTCAAATCCTGTGTGTGTTGGACACAATTACAGAGCTGAGACTGCAAAGTAAAAGAGCAAAACATAAACCTTATTTTTCTGTGACCAACCCAGAGTTTCTGCCAGCTGGTCCATTGATCCGTGATAAGAGGCAAGGGTTAAGATAATTTGGCAAAATGAAAAAGTAGGGAATAAATAACAATAAATGGGATTTCTGATGTGGCCTGTCGATATTTGGGATGGTGCCTGGCTCTGCCTTCCCTGCCTAGCCAGAGAAATTAACTTTTGAACTCAGTGGCTCCAGCCTCTTTCTCCTGCCTCCATCCCTTGTGCTGATGGGTAGCAGGGACAGGCACTTGTTTGTTATCCGATTGATACCGAGCCCAGCAAAGCTGGGCTTTGTGGAGCCAGGGCTTACAGAAATAGTGTAAATCTTGTTTGGTATTTGTGAAACAGGGATCATGTTAAAAAAGCCTCGGAGCCCTCGCTGGTGCCGTGTGCCAGACGTGGAGGGCTGCAGTTCGGAGGGCTGGAGGGTTTCTGGTTCTAAATTTAGCCATTTAAAAGAAGATTATGGACTATGCACTTGGGACTTTTAAAAAGGCTTTCACAATAACTCTTGAAAGCCTGATGCCTTTAATCCTAAACTTTAATTTAAAATAAAGAAATCTTTTCAACTCGCCTCTCTCCCCTCCTCCATCCCGCTCTTCCAGGCTGAGGTTCTTCCCATCTTGCTTACGGAGCAAAGATGTGCTCAGCTCTTTTAATTTCTTATGAAGATATTTATTTTTTAATAGAAAGAAAATCAAGTCAACACTCGAGAGTATACACAGCAGTTTACCGCGATAGGAGGAATTAATCAGTCTATAAAGTTCAAAATGTACAAAGAGGGAAGAAAAAAAAAACACCCCGACTGATCAAACACGAGGCTCTTCTCTGAGATGTGGAGATAAAAGCCTTTTCCTCCACCAGCTCCTCCACTATTGGCAGCCAGTGGGATCAAGATTTTTTTTTTTTGTTATGGAAAGCTCGAGATAATTAATGTTGTTGAAAGAGGACCGTTGGGTTGGCGTCTCGCAGGCTGGCCCCCAGTCTGGCATCTCGGGGAAGCAGCAGCAGCAGCGAGTCGGGGAGGGGGAGAAATATCCCCCACTGAGGGAGCTGCCAATTTAACGGAGCAATAAATAATACCCAGAGATGAAAAAGAACATTTAAAAGGGGCTGTGGTGCTGCTGTCGAGAAACTTTCCCTGCCCGCGAGGGCGGTGCGCGATCCGGAGCGTCCTCGTGGTGTAACTCCTTGGGATGCTCTTCCAGGGCCAAATCCCTGTGGCCAACTGGGAGCTGCTGGGAGCTGCTGGGAGCTGCTGGCCACTCCTGGATCCCTCCCATCTCCCAAACCTCCTTTGGCTGCCTCCTGTTCCAGCGTTGGTGTTAAACGTGCTGCCCCGGGGATCGATAGACGGACGGTCACCCAGGCTGCGTGTGCAGCTCCTCTGTCACAGCCCTGACAGCTCCAGACCAAGATGAGAGCGGGCAGCTCGTACATCGAGCGCTCTTTAAAAAGCGGGATGAATTAATTACCGCCGTTAATGACCGGGGAGAGACTTTAGGAAGATGCAGCTGGTGGTTTGGAGGCTTGAGCCGGGGGAGAAGCTGAGTAGGTGGCACCTCACAGTGCTTTGGTGTTGGTGATTCTGTTCAAGTCCCTGGTCTCCATCCATGAGAGACCAACCCAGATTTGTAGGGTTGGATGAGCCCCTGCAGGTCTGGCAGAGGAAATTCCTATTCTCTCTAAACGAGGGCATTTAGAGATTTCTTTCCCCTGATCCTTTGGTCCTGCATCCCCAAACCTCCCTCCGACACTCCTGGCTGAGTATCCTCATGGGATGGTGCATCCATGGGCCGGGATGGTCTGGTCCATGTTCTCCATCTTCATGACAGCAACCTAAATTTGTAGGATGTGAAGGGTCCCTGCAGATCTGCCAGGAATGGACCTGGGGAAAAGATGTCTAAATGCTCTCAATCCTAATGAATGGAATCCCTGCGTCCCACCTCAGCAGACTTCCTTCCAACACCCCTTGCCCAGTGTGAATGGAATGATGCATGATCCATGGGCTGGGATGATCCCCAAATATCCCAAGTGCACCAGGGCTGCATCAACATCATTACCACACTGTGCTCACAGCTGGACTTGCCCCATCCAGGTGTTTGCCCAAGATTGTGTTAATTATGATGATTTTTTAATTGCTTTCAGGGTTTTTTTGCTCTTTCCCAGCCCCCTTTGAAGGAGCTGAGATGGCACAGCTGATCATCCCATCCTCCTCCACCTTTCCTATCCCAGTTATTTATTATGCAGCATCACCAAGATTGCTCTCAGACGAGGCTTGTCAGCTATAAAAGACACTGGCAAATTTTATTAGTTGACAGAAGGGTGGTGGTTTTATTTTTTTCCTCCTGAAAATATTAAAAAGTCATTTTAGTTTAGAAACCTAATTTTAATTTAGTTAGGTTTTAATTTAATTTAGTTTTTAAATTCATTTTCCGGCAGAACTCAATTTTTCAAGCGTAATTTGATGCCGTCAGTGGCCATAATGTTTAATGTCCTCCCTATAAATTGCAAGGATGGCTTTGAGATGATTTACAGGATTCAGGGGGATAAAGCCTGGCCCTGCACGTGGGAGAGGCTGGAGAGAAAATGCTTTTATTGTGGCAGCTGCAGCAGCCAGGGTGTTACCTACAGAAAAATGGGGAAAAACTCAGTTTTCCTCTCTGCTCAGCCCTGCTTGGGGATGGACAGGAGGAGAGATGCCCCTGGGCTGGGTGGGGATGCTCCAGGGATATTCCTGGATCTGTGCTGAGATGAGGGGGAATCCCAACAGGGGTGACGAGTTTGGGATGGTGACATTACCCCCAAATCCATCTGCTTTCCCCAAAGTGAGCTGAACCATTTCTAGGCATGGGAGGTTGAAACCAGGGCAGACCCCTGGAAAACACAGCGTAGTTGAGTGAAATTCCCTCCCAATTTCATCCCTCGAAGCGTTGCATTTAATTACTGGATTAGAGAAGTCTTCAGAGCATGTATTGAACATTATAAATGGGGAGGAGATGGTTCTGGGAATGGCTTAATGAAGCAGGGGAGATGGGTGAGGATGTCTGCGTGCACCTTTGGGTCAGGGCCACATCAATTTGGCAGAGGAGAAACCCTTTGGTGCTTTGGGGAGTGTGGCCATGGAGGGGGGTTGATTTTTCCTCTTGATTTTGGCTCCTGTGTGGCAGCAGTTGGCTCTGGGAATTTTTGCCAGCTGGAATTTGTATTCATTTTTTTGGTGATGAAGGGGCCAAGCTGGGTGTTCACAGATGTGGGGGAGCATTGAGGAATCTCCCAGTGTGGATTTGGGATGTGTCTGCTGAGGGGGAGGTGGTTCTGGCCAGGGTTTGGTGCTGCTGTGTCTTGTCTCAGCCCCATCCTCCTGTGCCTGGCTCCCTGCAGGGCTGAGCCTTGTGCTCCACGTCCATTGGATGGATCCAACACTGGATTTCTTTGGGTAATTTTGACTCAGATGCTGGTGATGTGTTTTAAGACACGCTCCAAAATCTTCCATGGAAATGAGCCAGAGAAAAACACCTTAAACGATTTTCCTTGATGGGGAGAGGGGATGTGAGCACAGCCATCATGAGAGACACTGAGCACTCCCCATGGGAGCTGTCTGCTGTGTCCTGGGCTGTGCCACCATCCTCCTGTGCCACCACCTGCCCACGCCTCCACCCCCTACTGTCACTACAGGACACGAAATAACATGGTGTGGACATGCAGCTCTCCCAAGGTAAAAAGAGCACTTTTAATTTCTAACTCCAACATTTATAGATTTCCAAAAGTGACAGTGGATTGGAAAGTGCCACCTCCCCAATGACACTGGACAAACCAACAGTCCATCAAATTTCTCCTCCTCAGTAAACGAACTCAAAACAATATGTTATTGTGTGAGAAAGTTTGTTACAAGAATGTAAACATCAGAAGCCTTAGAAAAACTTAAAAAATCAGGGCGACATCCTGCATCTTCCCCTGGTGCCCCCACACTGGCTTTGGGCTCCCACCTGGTCCTGGTTTCCCTCACGGTGAGGTCCCACCCTGCAAATGCCTTCCCAGTGTCCCATCCCAAGGCTGCTGTGCCAGCACCAAAGCTGAAATCCCAGTGCCCTGCTGAGGTGCCAGTCCCTCCCAGTCCCTCCCAGCGAGATGCCAGCGTCCCCTGGGTTGTCATGGTTACTGAGGCATGGGACCCCAGAGACCCGGCTGGGAATTAATGGCAGCCCGGGATAAAGGATTCCTGTCTGGGCCGAGTTGATGGATTACATTGATGTGCCATTTGTCATAGCGTAATTGTTCTGGCAAATGTAATACCCACTCGTATAAACATTGTGCTGCTTTGCTAATAAAACTGAAAATAGGAAGAGAAAGGATGATGCAGTGTTATGGTCAGGCAAAGAGACACCGCCTCCGCTCCGCGCCGGCACCGGGGGCTTCTGCTGGACACCTGCCCCAGCCTGCCCCCTCCATCCTTGGAAAACAGGCAGAGTGACTGTGAGAGCCTCTGGGATGGCGGTGTGGCATCGTTTCCCCCATCACTGCTTTTGTTTGGGGGGTCAGACACGTTTTCACCCCCAAATGGGGACCCTGAGGGTGCTGAGCCCATCCCTCCCCAGGTGAGAGGTAAATGGAGCTGGGGCACTTTTGGCATCTGAGGGGCTGCTTTCACCTCAAGGGGATTATAAATGAGGGTTTGTGGCACAGTGGGCACCTGTCCCAGGTACCACCCCCTGCCCTTGCTTCAGGAGCAGCAGGGTCTGGCACTGCCAGGAGCAGCTGGTGCCCAAATCCCCAGGTAGTTTTGCTTTCTGATTAATCAGCCCCTGGATTAGGAGCCCAGCAGGGCTATCAGCTGCAGATGAATTGCTCATCCTCCTGCGAGCAGTTCCTGCTGCTGGAGTCGATGGAGAGGGCTGGGAAAGCCCCTCCAGCCAGCCCTGCTCCTCACCCAGGACCCTGTGGGGGTCATCATCCCTGCGTGCCCAGCTTGCCTGGCACTCAGGTCATGGCACTGTGCCCGTGTTTCAGACTTCAGGGCCATTTTACCTGTCTTCTCCCATTTTTCTGCTGTGAAAAGCAATGAGGATGAGGAAGAAGAATAACCCCCTTTGCTGCAGCTCCACAACCCCCTCCTAAATCCTGAGGTAGTTGAGCAGCATTGTGCTTTACACACTCATCTCTCCAAATGTTTTGGAAGTTTCTGGTTGACCTGATTCGTAGAAAAAAAAAAAAAGAAAAGATAAACACCCTTTCTGTGTTTGCAGTCATATGTAATTTTTATCTCTTGACCTTTAAACGTAAGCAGCAGTAAAATGAAGAACTATGGCAGTCATTTAACACCCTGCCTGTACTAACTGGTTTCTGCCTGTGAGCCGTGGTTTTAAATTGGCTAATGCAGAATACTTGCAGAGCTAATAATAATTCAGATTACTTCTGTCAGCTATTCCGGTTTCATGGGTAATTTAGTAGTTGAATAAATTTTTAAAAAAATTCATTCGTTCCCATGCACTGTTATGAATCAGTAGATGGTTTACCATTGGCAGCAGTAACTGTAAGAAGATTTAAATTGCTACTGAAAAGGATTTGAGTGAAGGTAATGTTTTATAATGTTCTAAGCCATATGCACTACTTTCAGGCCTCATCAGTTTTACATTGATTCCTAGTGAAGTGTTTAATTGCATCATGAATGCAATATAATTCAGTTCTTTTTGCTAATATGGTATATATCTCAAAGTGATATACAGCACTGACAGTGAAGACTCAGGGTTTTCTTAGGATGTTAAAAGATGCCTCTGTGTGTGTTTGCACGCGGGTGTGCACATCTGTGTGTGGCTGGGAGCATTTTCCTTGGAAACCTCAGGGCTCTTGGTTGGGTGCTCGGTGCTGAGAGCTGCCAGCTCTCCAGGAGTGTCTGTGTGGGCATCAGCAGGTAGGGGTTTCTATATTTAATTATATTTACCTTGTAAAAAAATAAATCTTAAAATATAGAATATTGAAAGTTCAGCTCTTCCCACCTGACTGCTCTGGTGTTGGCCGGTGCTCCTTGGGCAGCTCAGCTCTTGGTCCTGGCACTGTTTTGGTTCTTCCCAGCACTGCTCATGGCTGTGTGGGGGATGGAATCCTGGTCAGAGGCACAGGTGTGGCGCTGCCAGAGCTTTGTGGGCAGTGGATTAAAAATCCCCCACGATTTCATGGTGATGTGAAGACAATTTGAATCCGTCCAGGAGCTCTTGGGGCTGTGGCAGGTGGCCAGGCAGCAGCAGGGAGCTGTGTGCTGGTGCTGCAGCTCTGGGAGCCCTCACCCTGACACAAAGCTCGTTCCTGTGCTGCTGCCAGGCTCCTGGACTGTGCAGGATGAGCTCTGTGCCCCTCTGTGCCCTGTGCTGGCCCTGGTGCCCTTCCCTCCCTCCCAGTCTGTCTGCTCCCTGCAGGGCAAGGACTTCCCTGTCCCCCCAGCTCCCTCTTGCTGCTTCTGCTCATTACAATTTCATCATTAATGATGAAATTAATTAAGGATTGGGCCCTGGTGTCATGCTGGTGGGGAAACTGAGGCAGGCTCAGTGCTGGCTGGGCTTTTCCCATGGGAGAATGCCAGCTCTTGGCTCCAGCAGAGCGAGCATCCCCCCTCCCTGCCGTAACCCCCATCCACCTGCCTGCACCCTGCTCTTGGCTCAGCCTGAATTCCCAAATTTCCATGGCTTTATGAGGTGAGGAACACCCAGAGCTGCCAGGGACGTGTCCCTGGGGATGGCTGCTGCTGTGCCCCTGCCGCTTCTGCCTTTGGGAATCTCGTCTTTGAGAGGGAGCTCCTCCTTCGGGATGCAGCATCCTTTAGTTTGGTTTGCCATCACCGGCAGGGAAACCCTGACCTCAGCTTGGCCCCATGGGGCTGGGGGAGGTTGGCGAGGGCAGGATCCAGCCCCACATTTGGAGAATTCCCACAGAAGGCTCCTCCTTGGCCGTGGTGCTCCCCGCTGGCGCGGCGGGGGCCGGGATGCGTTCCTGCTTTGCAGCCTAATGCGATATCAAAGTCACTAACATGATTATGCTTATATATCATATTAGGGAAAATGAATACTAATTCAATACAAACTACTAATTCAGTAGAACAGAAAATTGCTGAGAGAATAGAAAATTGCTGAGCGTGCTGAAGCTGGGCATGGCTGGGAGGAGAGGCGCTGCCTCGCTCCGTGCTGGAGAGCTTTTCCTCAGCAGTGTGGCACTGCTGGCCCGGGTGACATGGGGCATCCCAGGATGTGCCAGTGCCAGAGCTGAGCCAGGGAGTGGCTCAGGAGGTGGCTTTGCCATGGAGCTGGGGGGAGAAACCCCCCCTTTGCTTTTGATCCAGTAACCTGTGGCCAGGGACTGGGAGATGCTAACTGGGACCTGTGTGAGAGCTGAAGCAGGAGAGCAGGAAAATGGCTCCAGGTGCTGGTGGGAAAGGGGGGAGTAAAGCTGGTGTGGGAGGGTGAACTCCTGATGGAGCCAGTGTTTTAAGTTGTTTGCTTTTCCTAATGCATGGATCACATCTCATTCCTGGCGTGGTGCTGAGCGTGGAGTCCCCAAGCTCCAGGGGAACACCCCTGTCTTGGGGACACTGACTGGGGCTTCCCGTGGTCCTGCTGCTGCAGGAACTTCATATCAGGCTCTTGGCTTAATTGGCTTCTCCTTCAAATTATTAGTGCTTGTACAAGTTTTCAGGCCACACTGTTTCCCAGAGCCGTGTGGCATTCCCAGGTTGTGGCGGCTGCCTTGGATCTCCATCCCTGGCCAGGACACTCAGTCCCACGGAGAGGGCACCCAAATGTCTCTGATTTACTTCTAAATCAAGAATTTAACTGCAATTTAATGCATCTGCTGTGGGTCCCCTGCACCATGGGGACAGAGCAGGGTCCTCAGTGCCCAACCCTTCACATCCTCCCATCTCACACAGACAATTTTGGACATGAGCGTGGCTGGTTCTGGGAATGCCAGGTATTTACCCAGTTCAGAGGGAGCTGTAAGTGGGACACACAATGTCTCTGTACTAATATGGTAGGAGAGTCTTATTGTATTAGCAATTTCCCATCAGATCATGTCATATTAGTATTGTATTGTATTAGTATTTGTTTTCACTAATGTGATGTGAAAGTCGCTAATATGATAAGACTCCTGCATTGTATAGTGAAAACAAATATTAATATGATAGGATGGAAAATAGCTAATAAGAAACTAAGTTGCTAATCTGACGTGATGGATCTCCTAAAGGAATTGGTTGTAGCTTTCCTGTACTTTTCCAGGATCACCTTCAACCCTGCTCGGAGAGGGGGACGGGGAGGCAGCAGCACTGCTGTGTGGCACTGGTGGGTTGGAAAGGGATGAATCCACCTGGAAAGCAAGAAATCTCCTTTGGGCTTAAATCCAGGCTTTCATTAGGCAGAAGAAAAAAAATAATCACATTTTTATGGGGAAGCCCTTGTCTGCTGGAAACCCAAGGGTCCTGGGGCAAGCTGATCTCTGGGAAACACAGCAAATACAAATTTAGGGTGCACAGAGCCTCTGACAACCCAGGAGGCCGCCCCAAGCTGCAGTTACACCACAGTCTAACTATGACAAGACATAACCACCAGTTTCCTAATTTTATTTTATTTTTTTCCCCAGCCACCAGAGCAAAATATCAATTTCTGACACAGAGAGCCCAGGGTAGGTGAACCAGAGCTAAATAAAAATAAACATTAAACAATTATTGGAATTTAGCTTTATTTAAAAAATCAGCAGGGTTGAGGGAACGAGCCACCTATTAGCGGGGAAAAAAAAAAAAAAGCTATTGGGCTTTTTAACAACATGCTGTTTCTTGGCGGAGGCTGGGATTTGGGCTGTGCACAATCATGTTATTGATTAAAGATGATGTAGCAGCAGCACAATTATATCACAGTTTGTGCTCGCCGCGGTGGTACCGTTGGCCTCTCATTTGTCTGCCGGAGATTGGTTTGTTCTCCTTGCCCTTCCCGGGTGTTGCTCCTCACTCTGATGGGTCCCCTGGCGCCGGCGGAGGAGGCTCGGGGCGCTTGGGGACTTGGTGTTGTGTCTGTGGTGAAAATGGTTTTAATTGTTTCTCGTCCCCCGTTCTGTGTTTAATGGTAATTCCGGTTTCTGCGCTGTCGACCGCGGTGACAAAAATAGGGGAACGTTGGGGTTTTGCAGGAATTGAACAGCCTGGGGTGGAGCAAGAGCAGCAGCTCGGTGTAGTGGAAGGTGTCCTGCCCGTGGCAGTGGGGTTGGAACGAGATGATCTTTAAGGTCCCTTCCAAGCCAAACCATTCCATGGTTCAATGACCCGCGGTGGCTCTCACCACGGCTCTCTCTGGTGTTTCCCTGAAATCAGATCCAGCCCGGCTGATGCACGGGGTGCCACAGCAGGCAAAGCCACAGGGAAAGGCTGTTTAAAGCATTTCCAGAAAATTCTGTGCTGGAATTAAGAAGCCAACATGAGAGGATGGAAAGGGGCTGAGTGGAGCGAGCGGGTGGCTGGCGGGAACGTGCGCCTTCCAATCAGTCTATAATGCAATCAATTCTGTATATCCCCAGTGAAAGAGCAACATTTATTTAACGTCTTTTATAGAGCAGCTGAGTTTTATCACAAATCACATTCCATTTCTATTCTTTGGGGACCCCTTGAAGGCTAAAACGCACTTACTTTCCTCCAAGGAAGTTTACCAATTCTTCAATAAAGCCCCATTTGCGTCCGTATGTAAAATTGACACATTTATTGAATATTAAACATTTGCCTGTTGCCTGTGCACTTCTTTCGACTTTATCTGGTGCCCTTAAAAGTCGTTAAGGGAAGGATATATCAAAGTCATAATAAAGGCATATTTATGGATGGGAAGAGGATGCTGGCATCTGCTGGAGTTGGTGTATCCTGTTCAGGGGCTCCAGCCCTTTTTTCTCCACTGTCTCTTGCAGTAACCACCTGGCTGTGTGTTTGCTCTGATTCTCCTAAAGGAATTTCTGTGCTCAAAAGCTGTTTGGTGTTAGGTGCTGGTCGGGGTCATGCCAGGTTGCAGGAATACACTTTTCCAACCCAGAGTCAGTCCAGCTAATTAGCAGGAGGTCCAATAAAACAAGTATTTCTTTTATCACTGTTACTAAGTGCTGTTGTAAATCAATTAAAATGTATTCTAGTAATTCTATTTTTCCTTGGCGACTCTGTTTAAAGAAATGCTGAGCCATTAACAGCATTTTCCACATGTTTGTTTGTGTGTTTATGGGAGAATATTGAGCTGTTGCTGTTGAGTTTGGTGCTCAGTGATGAGCTCAGGATCCTGTCCTGTCCCACGTTCTTCCCACAAGCCATGCAAGGTCTCTGCATCCATTTATTTGGAGCAAGGTGCAGGTTTTTTGAAGGTAGTAAGGAGGGAATTTTCTTTTCCTTGAAGCATGGATATTCATGCCAATGATTGTTCTAATTATGAATTGGTGAAGACGCAGCCATGTCCTTTGAGTGCACTCTCTGAGTTGTTTTTTGGGGAGTATTAACTCAGGAGGATGTGGTAGCAGTGTGTGGTGATCCTGCCTAAACAGACCTCTCAGTCCAATCCCTAAAAACATGGCAGCCTTTGTGCAATGGGAAAAACCTGGGTGGAAGGAGGAGAAAATTTGCCAGGAGGAAAAAAATGGGGGATTCACCCCTTTATCTGAGCCATCCATTCTCTCTCTCTCATTCCCTGCCTTTTCTCTTCTTTAATTCACATTATTTTAAGTACCATGTAGGAATCTGGGCTGGCTTGCCCTGCTCTAGGGATAATTTCTCCCAGGCCACTGGCTAATTGAGGATGCCTCGTTAGGCTGGGAGGTGGCTGCTGGGTGGTTTCATTGACTCTGGAATGTCAGCGGAGCACAAACAGGCACTTGCTGGTGGCCACCTTGGCAGCTCAAACACCCACCCTGCCCCACCAGCCTGCAGAGGGAAAGGTGCTCCTAAATCCCATCTGGAGACAAAGCCCTGCCACGGGGGATTAACTCTTCAGCTCCATGTTTTGGCAGATTTTAGGAGAGTTGTCCCCAAGCCATGTTTATTGTCATCTATCAGTTATGCTTATCAATAATGAACTTAATAAATTAATACTTTGCTGAGCATCAAACTATCCGTTTTTTGGGTTTTTTGGAGGGGCTGAATTTACCAGAAGGAATAAGGAGCAGTGAGTTGGAGATTTAGGAGCTGCTCAGTTGTTTTGAAGGATTTCATTTTGTCCCTCCTTTGGAGCAAGGTGACTCTTGGAATGCAGTTGGCTGCAGGATGGGGCTTGGCTCCTGCTTTGCCATGGTTACAGCTCCCTCCTTGGATGCTGAATTATAGCACTGGGTTAGAAAATTAAGTTCCTAGGGCTGAGACACCCCAAATTATCCCAAATGGAAGAGCAAATGGGTGCGCAGCAAACCTTCAGAGGAGCCAGCCCATCCTTGCAGTGAAGGTAGATTTTTGGGGCACTCGTCCGTATTAATTCACAAAAGAAATAAATAATGAATGTCACCTGAATGGAGCTCCAGTAAATGCAGCTCATCTGGAGTGTATAATAAAAATAATATACAGCTGCCTCTCGGCAGCTCCCGACTCGCTGCTGGATGGGAGGAGAAGCCCCTTTGCCAGGATCCTGCTGCTGGCACGACCCTCACCCCGCTCAGAAATCCCCAAAAGCAGCTCCCGGCACAAATAACCTTCCCTGTGCACCGAGGGGCTCTTCTTTATGGGTGAGGGAAAGTGCTTAAAATGCTTAGAGGGAATAAACAGCTTTTAATGAAGTTACATTGCCACATAATGGGTATCATAAAATTGCCTTCATAGTACAGGGTCCCAGGATGGCTTTTATTATCGACTGAGCAGGAATCCTGTCTGTAAAGCTCCGGCAGCTGCAGAGAGGAGAATGCAAAGTCTTCTTAAATTACCTGATTGAAATAACCAGCAAATATTCTGCTTTGCTGCTTTGTTGAAGGCAAAGCTGCCTTTGGGGTGGTCTGTCAGACCTGGTTTGCAGCTTCTGAAGAACACAGGAGTTTCATTGCAGCAAAACAGATGTTCATCTTGTTTCTCTATCGGCTGTTTGATGAGAGATTTATTGCTCTTCTGCTGGGCTGGAGCTCCTCTGCTGTGGAGTCTATTAGGCAGCCCAGGAGCTGGCGGGGAGCCAGGGAAGCCGCGTTTTGATGAAACCCATGAAAAAGCCTCGGCTTGGAAGGCGCCAGTAATAATGCATCGGCTAGACTTGCATCGGGCGATTGATTGCCGTGATTTGATTTATTGATCAATACCCTCAAATTTGGCGTCTGAGAAGCTGAACTAATCTTTAACTGCTGTGAACATCTCTGCCTGGTGGAGAATTAGAGCTGATAAGGAATGTATGAAAGGAATCTGAGCTTATCTTAATCACACAGTGCCCCGGCGCTGCCTGCGCCGAGCAGGAGGGGATGTGTGCAGAACACAATCACCAGGCAGAACAGAGCAGATCTATAAATTGATGGAATTCAAAGCCTCCAGCATCGATTACCATTATAACAAACAGTGGTGCGCTGAATGTCTGATTATTTTTAGACAAAGATTCTGTGCTCTCAGCAGCAATTTTGCTGATGCTGTCACTGTGTCAGATGTCTGTTGTTGATTGCAATTAGATGCGATACAAAAAAAAAAGAAAAATTTAAAACTATCTCTGCCTATAGTTTTATTTCCACTTATTAAATCTCCTCCTTTGTTTGCCTCCTCCTAATGTCTGCAGCTGGATGAAATATTGCATTACCAGAAGAGATCTCGTATATTCAGTTGGGTATAATCACTTTACAGATCATTGGATTATATCTGATATGGTTCAGATAATCCTGGGGAAATGTGGGACATTTACTCTGCCTTCGTTAAATAAATGCGCCCTGGTTTAGGGTTTTCAATGTGAATCTGCATAACATTTGGGTTTCTGAAACAGGGTCTGCAGCCCTCCCAATGATCCAATTCTATTAAAGCACTAATCAATTCCCTGTGACGTCAGTCTGATTGCTTTCCTGCTGGTCCAACGTGGATTTATCCTGTCCTTTTTAAATGGCTTTTGGAGCTGCCACAGCACAGGCTTTAATGGTTTAGGAATGGTCACTACCAGCAGTGGAGATGGGGAGTGGGCAGTGGGGAGCAGGGCACATCAGGAGCCACAGACTGGTGTTCCAGGGCTCTGTGTGCCAGGATCCCAGGAGCATCCATTGGTTTGGTGCTTTCCAGTTTCCCTGCAGTCCTGGTGTGTGGCTGAGTGGTCAGATTTGGGAGTGATCACTGTCATGGGAATGTCTCTACAGGGAAATGTGGCTGGGAAAGGGCAGTTTCCAAACGGCTCTTCCCAATGGGAAAAGCTCTTAGGGATCCCATGTGAGCTGCAGATGGGGGCTGTGAGTCCATACAGGCATCAGGAGTTCCCTGGGGAGCCCTGTTGGACCAGGCTGGGTTTGTCCTGCTGGGTGCTGAGCTCTCTCCCTGCACCCCACATTTGATGCTGGTGCAAAATAATTGAGGACTGCCACATTTTAACTTCAACCCCAGGCAGGGGCCGTGTGCTTTGGCATGTGGCTGCACAGTGGCCGTGGCCCTGGCTCTGACCTGGTGGCCAGAGGAGCAGAAGGTCTCCTCTTGAACGTGACCTCATCTTGCGCAGCCACGCGCGGCTCCGGGGCTCGATGGAAAAATGCAGCGCGGCGGCGGAGGAGTTATGTGCTGCTGGCAGCTGGTGTTTTCTTTCTTTGGGAAATCTAATATATTGATTAGCTTTCTTCAGAACAGCATCAATAAAGCGTATAATGGCATGGCTGGTGCCTGCGGCGTCTCCTTCCCTGGTCTGAGCCCCCCTGGAGCCGGGAAGGACCTTGGCTGCTCCGTGCCAGGCTCCGCGTCCCGTCGGCTGCTCCTCCCTTTCCTGGCATTCACGGGCCCTGCTCTGCCTGGAGAACATGCTTGGCTGGACACCCTGATCCTCTGCAGGGAGCTTATCCTGGGCAGCCTTCCTCCACCTCCTCCTCCTCCCATCCTGTGTCTCCGTGTTGCCTCTGCCTCTGGCAGCTTTGGCTCAATCTGCTCTGGCACGGAGGCACTTGGCCAAACCCTGGCAAGTATCTCCAGGGTCTGGATACACCGTGGGGGAGGGTTGGGATGTGCCTGTCCTGGTCGTCCCCAGGCAGTGAATGTCACCAGTGCAGCCACCATCACCCAAGGAGGGTGGTGTGCCTGGTGCTTTTGGGAAATATTGGGTGTCAGGGGAGCTCATTGCATCCAGGAGCACACGGATACTCCCCTGTGCCATTGTTCTTCCCAGCTGTATCCTGGCCCGTGGATGGCAGCTCCAGCCCTGTGGTCACGGCTGGGGAAGATGGAAGGACCCATTAAAGTGCCTGAGAGAGTTTAGAGGTTGGTTTATTGTTGTTTATGCGGTTGTTTTTCTTTAAGCTGATTGATTGCAATAATGAATGGGGCCCAGAAATCAGCCGGAGCGGCGGCTCGAGGCCACTGCTGGATTTAAGGTCCTGGTTGGCTTCAAACCCTCTCCACTATTTTAGATTTCATTGGTAAAACACACAGGAAACCAGCAGGATCTTATTTAGTGCCCTCCCAAGCCCAGATCCACCCTGGGATGCCAGTGCTGGAAGGAGCTGGTGTTTGCCAAGAGCTGTTTTATGAACTCCTGGCTTTTTTATTGTTCCATGGTTCGCTGGAGAGCGAATCCATCTGGAGGCACGGCCCGTTCCACCATGCAGCTCCTTGGCACCATGAGCCAGGTAAAGGCAGCACCTTCATCCAGGACTGATCCCACTTATGGATGCTTTTGTTTTATTTTCAAGTCTGATCCACTTGTGAAGGGATGGAGGAACACCCCAGTCCCCCAATGCCCTGGTGTGGAGGTGTCCAGGCTGCATCCCACCAGCCAGGAGCCTGGAAGGGTTTTCTCTGCTTCCCAAGCATCTTGCAATGAGCTCATTTCAAAGAGAGATTTTCAGAGCAAATTGACAGCTGATGACTATGGGAAGATGTTTTCCAAAGGAGAAACAATTTACGATAATTAGAAATTTATAAAATGTCTTTAAACATGGTGGTAATGGGGATAAGAAAACACTTGCTGCAGTGTAATCAGTTATTAGCAGCTGATCATTTATCTCGATGGATAGTTGCTGCTGGTACAGGAGACACGTGATAAAAGGACTCTTGATTAACTAATTTGAATATCTTTTGAGAACAAATTCTGAGTTCTCTTTTTTCTCCATTGTAACGGATCCGTACATCTGCGAGATAAACACGGAATGAATATGGAAATGAATATTATTGTGGGAGTGTGGCCCTGGAACGCCGCTGCCGCCGTCCCAGCCCTGGCCCTGGGAAGCAGCCTGGGGTGGATCTAACAGGGAAGGGGCCTTAAGGAAGCTGGCTGGGAGGAGCTGAGGCTGTGGGATGCCTGGAGGGGGATTTGCCAGGATGTGGGGTCTGGAGGGGCAGGACCAGGCTGGGTCCTTCCATCAGCCCCTCTTTGGCCTCTGGAAGGAGCAGGATGGCAAAACTCTGGAGCTGCCTGTGAGCACCAGCAGAACACCACAGCATGTGATAGCATCCCTTGATAGATGGGTTTTTTAAACACACAGCCTGTTTCTGCCTCCCTGGGAATGGGAATCTGATGCAGGGCTCAAATCTCTGCCCTCTGCGAGATCCCATTACAGCTCCTCTGATAATGCTCTGTAAACCCCGATTCCATTTTAGATGCTGAAACCTCACTCTCAGCATCTGTGCCCTGCACACTGGTGGCCCTGGGATGGGCCTTGGGGTGACCAGTGGCACCAGTGGGGACTGTTCCATGCTCCCTCTGCTGCTGTGCTGTTTTCTGTGTGCCCATGGGTTCCAGGGGTTAAAGACGTGGCTGGAGCAGTTGGGAAAGCACAACACGCTTGTATTCCTCTTTTCTGGCACAGCAGGCAAAGGGAGGAGGTGGCTGCTGGTGGGGGTTCAGGGGGAGCTGGTCCCAGTCCCTCTTGGTTTCCCTGGCAGCTCCCAGCCCTCCAGGCCCTCGCCGCGTTCCGGAGCGGCTCCTGCTGCCTGCGAGTTATTCATCGTCCTCAGCCACTAATGGACTCCATTCAGCTGCTTCTCCCTCGTCCCCCCCTCAGTGTGATTCATGTAGTGGCTGGAAGCAGATTCCTTTTGGCAGTGAGAGTCCCAGATATTTTATATTTACGCATCATTTTCTTCCCGGGATCTCAATTTTTCCCTTCTCTCCTCTCCCCCTTTCTCCTTTCAGCTCCATCCACGCTCAGATGGGGTCGTGGCTCTGGCTCCATCACCCACCATCCCCTCCCCACATGCTGCTGAGGGTGGGGGTGCTGGATCCATCCCCTCCTGCAGGAATGGGAAGGGGATGCTCGGAGGTGTTGGCACTGCTCCTTCTCAGCTGTATTTACTGCAGCGAGGAGCAAAGTCCACGTAGCTGTGGATGCAGTTTACAGGTAATTAAAGTCAGCTTGGTGGGGATTTAAACATTAATATTGATGGTAAAGTTTTTAATAAAATATAGGGAAAGAGAGAAAGAGGTATTGATTCCTATAGGCTTTTTATTTTTTCTTTCCTCTGGCTTCATTGTCACAGGGAATGTGCTGATGTGTTGGTGAGCATGAAATTAGGGTGTCCTGTGCTGGCACGGGGTCTGCAGATGGGGACACATGTGATTCCAGAAGGACAAACTGGGAAAGACCTGAGAAAATGCATTTGGGATTGATCCATATGGTGAGGCTGTTCCTACCCCAACCTTCCTGAGCATCCTCTGTGGTAGGCACATGCTTGGGGACAACATCCATTTCTTGGGAATGGGCTGAGCCTCCAAGGTTTCTCTGTCTGCTTCTGCATCCCGCGTGTTGCTCTCTATCATGGCTGGCTCAGCACACAACCCCTTTGACCACCCCACTGTCTGTGTGTCTGGGCTCATTCCAGCATCATTCCCATTCCCACTGTGGCCTTGGGGGTCCCTGAGGTGCCCCAGCCCTGTGGTGCCACCGTGGTCATCCCACCCCTCGGCAGCCGTTCCTGCGCCGCACCAGAGGCCGTTAAAAAGATGCTGACGGCCGTTTTTCACTCCCTGCTTCTCTGTATACACACAGGACCCGGCTTTATCTGCTTTCTCGCCAATATTTTTTTATATAACAGTGAAATATTTATATTGTCCAATAAAAGGCAGTAACTTGCAATCTCGCGCAAATTCATCGGAGACCGGGAGCTTCGTTGTCTGAATTTTCCACCCGGCAGTGACCCCTGGTAATTGGCTCCATACATCTTTGGCATCAGGGATTTACATACAGGGAGGGGGGTGATGGATGGCCGGGGTCACGCCCCTGGCCTGTGGCCTGGCTGGCAGGGGAGGCTGCTGGCCCCCTGTGCCGGGTGCCCTGCCCCACATCCCATCGTGGCACTGCCAGGTGATGGTTTTGGTGATGCCAGGCAGGAAAGAGCCAAATCCCTCGTGATTCAGGCAGCCACAGCTTAAATCCTCACGATGCTGAAGTGCAAGGCTGGTTTCATGGGAGTTTGGAGGTTTTGCTGGGACATGGAGATGGAGCAAACTGCAAGTCCTGCAGGCCAGGAGCAGCTGCTGATAAAGAGGGAAGGCGGCTCCTTCCATCACAAACCAAATTTGCCCCAAAAATGCCCAATTTTGGGAGCAGGATGGGATTGAATCACCAGCAGCCAGAGCCTGGGGCACAGCTGAGCCTCAGGCAGGCACCTCCCGACCTCGGCCAGCAGCACCTCAGCCCCCAATTTATCAAAAAGCAATTAATGACCACCCCCCCACTCAGGTTTTTATGGTGTCTGTCTCTCCCCCCCGACCGCAGGGCAGTAATTAGAGTCTGTCTAATGAGGTTTCCATAGTGGGAATACGTCCTCTTGCCATATCTCCCCACCAGACAAAGCTTTTGCCACAGTTTATGGTGCCAGCCTAATTTTTTTTCCGGCTGTTTTCACCCTGGTACAAGCTGGATAAGGACCAGACCGTCCCCTGGGCTGTGGAATTTACCAGGCAGCACCCGAGAGATCTCTTCCCACCGCATCCACCCCATCATTTTTATTCGATTTTATTTTTTTCCTACATTCCACCAAAATTAAAAAGCCATCTATATCTTAAAAACCTTATTTATGAACACTTAAGCGTAAGTAAGTCATCTTTGGACGGCTTCCCTCCCTGCTGATGGATGGAATCTGGCACCGAGGTGGACCGGGAGGGAAATCTGGCAATACAATATGCTGTGCTTGACTATTTTGACACTCGGAGTGCGATGTTTTTTTTACAGTTACTGATGAGCTTATGGCACTGCTCCTTTTGGAGGAGCGAGGAGGAGGCTGGGGCTGAGAATATTGATTAGCCAGCTCCTGATTATCTCAACAGCCCTCTCGGCTTGCCTTTTCTTTTGCGGGGAATTCAGAATTCCTTCAATTATTCATGTGAGCCCCCTTGTCGATACTGCCAGCGCGACACCGAGCAAAACTGGGCCGGGGGAATTGTATTCCTCAAATTCGAACTCCAGCCCTCCTAAACACCCTGAATTTTATTTTCCCCCCTATTTTTCTTGTTGTTTTTGTCCACCTTTTGTTTATGTTTTGTTCCAGAAGGAGCTTCGTGCCGGTGCTGGCAGGGTGGTGGGGGGAAAAACGCAGAGTCTCATAAACATTTAATTGAACTCAGTTGGGAATTTAGGAAAAAATGTACCTGGGGTTCAGGAGATCTGCTGTTAGGGAATTAACTCGGCAGGACAGCAGATTTCTCTCCCCAGAAAGGAGATTTTTGGGAGCTGTAGATGTTGGTGACTAACAAAAGGGAACTTAGCTGGCCACAAAGGCAAATTTTAGCCCCTAACTTGAGGTTTGGGCATTTCTGGCTCTCGCCACCTCTGGTAGCTCTGTTGGGTGGGCAGAGCTGGAGGAAAAGGGGCTTCTTGGGGGTGCAGCATCCTGCTGGCTGCAGTATCCACCTGGCTGCATCCCAGCAGCGCAGGAGGGAATTTTGGGTTTCGAGGCGTTTATAAAAAGCAAACGTTGAGCGCTTGGCGCGGAGCTGCTGGCACCCAGCTCGCAGCCCAGATGGGGGGAGATGGGTTGTTTGTTAGGAAAAAAATGAATTAAAAAAAGATGAGAAAGGGGTGGGGGGGAGAAGAAAAAAAAGAGCAACTCTAAAATAGCTTTTCTTGGAGGCTGTGTGGGGAGGGGTGTTTCTACCAGCCTGGCTGGGTGGGAGGGAAAACTGGCAGCGTTCTGGGGAATGCTCAGAGGAGAGCTGGGCAACGGGGGCAGGAGCTGCCCTCTCCACCCATGGTCCTGGGGATCCCAGCATCATGATCCCAGGCCTTCCCCACCCTGTTGGCTCTTGGGGATTTGAAATGGGGAGAGCCCTGGGAGGGACAGACAGGACAGAGCTTCCAGGCAGGGCAAGGAGCCACCAGTGCTGGGAAGTGCCAGAAGGGACCAGGAGGTGTCTGGGAGGTGCCAGGATGTGGCCAGGAGATGCCAAGGTGTGGCTTGGAGATGCCATGACATTTTCAGGCACGAGCAGGAAGCACAGTGGCACAACCAGGAGGTGCCATGGTTGGGAAATGCCTCGATGTAACCGGGAATTGCCCTGGTGTGCCCAGGAGGAGCCCTGGCACATCCAGGATCCCAGGATGAGCTTGAGGTGGGGGATCTGAGGAGGAGCCGAGCTACTGGGGTGGGACAACACGGTCCCAGCCCCTCATGCTGCCAGGGAAGGCTTCTCCATCCTGCCCCAAATGCTCCACATCCACGTGAGCCTTGGCTTTGGTCCCTGATGCTGGCGAGAGTCTCGTGGCACTTCAGGACACCTCTTTTCTCCCTGATAATTTAGTGTTTTCTTCAGGGGCTGCTTCCCCTGCTCCTCTAATGTGCTTGGATGGAAACCCCTGGAGAGCTGCTGGCGTTCTGAGCTCGCCAGCAGCGACACATTAGGATCTGTCATCTGCTGAGCATTACCTGGCTTTAAATCTGTCTCTTTGGAGCTACGGAACTGCATAGGAAAATATTAAAGTAAACAATAAGTGGATTTACACAAATGTGGCTGATTTCCATATTTTTCATCACTTCATTTTATTACTGGGTTTACTGATATGCTCATTTATTTATAGAGCAATCCAGTATTGATTCATTCCGATGCACTGTGCATAAACACATAAAAGAGAGTGATAACAATAGGAATACATTTTCAGTCTTTTAAATACTGCATTTTTTCCAATAGTCTTCATTAGATCCGCTCCAGGAATATGAGCAATGTCCTTGGGGAAGCCCAGGCAGCCCCTCTGCCCAAGTGGCTCTGGATTTATGGGGGTGTCAGGGAGAACAGGATGCAATTCCCAGCTCAGCAGCAGCTGCTTCCCCAGCTCTGCCACCTTCTGCCCGCCAGGGAGTTTTTCCACAGGAGGTTTGGGGGGGTTTTATCCCAAAAAGTGGATTCTGCTACCTTGAGGTTGGGTTTCTGGGCTGCTTTGGTGCCAGGCAGTGCAGGGTGGACACCAGTGAGGTGCTGCTGCTCCTGGAGCCAGGCTTGGGGGGCTCAGGACTCTGTTCTTCCCCTTTTTCCCCTTTCCCCTTCTTTTCCCTTCCCTTTTTTCCCTTTTCTTTTTCCGCTTCCTTTCCCCCTATAATTTTTCCCTTTCCCTTTAATCCTTCTTTATTTTCTTTCTCTTTTCAAATATTTTTCCTTTTTCCTCTTTTTTATCTTTTTCTTATCTTCTCTCTTTTCTCTCTTTATGCTTTTTCCTCTTCTCTGTTTCTTCTCTCTTTTTCATTTTCCCCCTCTTTCTCCCTCTTTGTCCCTTGTTCCCTCTCTTTCCCCTTTTCCCCCTTTTACCTTTTTCCCCTTTCCCCCTCTTTTTTTCCTATTTTTTTGGTTTTTTTTCCTCCTCTTTTTCAAATTTCTGAAAGCCTGCACCACTCCCATCCCTTACATTTCCCCCTCAAACCCCACTTTTCCTCTCTCCCCATGAATATTAAGCAGGGAGAGCTGAGTGCTCCACCTGCATCACGAGAAGGAGCCCATAAACTCGGGGTGATGGATGGCAAACATTCCCCCTCTGCTCCTTCCTCTAAATGGGAGGGGAAAAAGGGGAAAAAAGATAATTTTTAAATATTAACCTGGAGGGGTGTGGATGGGCCTGTAGGACCCTTTCTCTCTCCTATTCCTGAATACATCTCCTGAATATTTAGGCTCTTAGATAATTTTTTTCCTTCGAGGAAGGAGTAGCAGGACGAGAAGAAGAAATTGTAACCACAGAGGATAAACCCAGCTTTTATTTTTCCCCCCTCTTCAACTAAAGGGCAGCTCCTTTCTCTCCCCAAAAGCAGTTTAATGGCAACAGCTTGAGAGGGACAAAGTTTGAATATCCTTGTGCCGGAGAAAAGAGCAGAGCGAAAGCCCTGCTAATTACAAAAGTTGCTTTATGAAAGATAATTCAAAGCAATAATTTAGCAAACATAATCAAGTAGCGCAGATGGGGATTTTGATGAATAGTTTGCAACATGCAATTAGCAGCTCTTGCAGTTACATATCATTAACCCTCAGAGCACAAAAATTATTTTCTCATTATTAGATGAAAAGGTAAAATTAAGCTGACTAGACAGTAAAGGAACAAACTACAATTAATTACCTTCATTTATTACAGTCATTATTTTAAACTTATTTTTTTTTACTCTGATAGATAGATGAAAACATCTAAATTAAAAGTTTTGTTCTGCTAAGTGGGAGGTGAAACTTTACAATCTTTGGGGTGCGGGGCCAGCCTGGCTGCATCCCAAATCTGGGGATCAGTGGGAACCCCCCCATCACCCCCATCATCCATGCCAAGGATGCAGAGCCTGAGCATCCCTGCCTGTATCCCACACCAACCTGGACCCCTGCTGTCAGCCACAGGGGGAATTTTGGCTGTTTTTGCAGGAAAATATTCTTTCGCAAGCGTAACTTTCCAGGAAAATATTTTTCACGGAAAATAATTATGGGGGGATTGCAAGAAATCCTTGCTGGGAATTAACCTGCCCGGGTGGAACATTCTCCTGGTGGTGGTCAGAAATCAGCCTGTTCCTCGTTGGGTTGGATGCTGAAAACTTTGATTTTGAGATTTGTGCTGGTGGCAGATGGTTCTGAGCTGCCAACTGTCAGCAAATGCACTAAAATAATAAATTCAGGGAAAAAGAATGAGGGATAAAAAAAAAAAAAAAGAAAAGAAGGAAAGAACCAGCTCGAACAGTCAGTGAAAAAACATGGATTAAGTTATGGTGGGGAGGGTGGATAAGCTTGAAATATTTTCCCTGTTGCTGCTGTGGTGCACAGGAAGGAAAGAGCTCGGGCTCCTTCTCCCTGAGGCAGCAGGGTCAGGATGATGTGGGAAAAAAAGAGGGGAAAAATAACCTAATGAACTGAGTGTTCTCTGAATCTGCTCTCAAGAACTTTGCCAAAACATCACTGAACTTGTCAGGCAATATTACAACAAAATTAAGAACCAGCAGCAATTTTCTCCCATTCGGGATCCCGCGCTTTAGAAAGTAAATTATTAATGCATTTTTTTCCCTCCGTTAAGCAGTTATTTGCAGCAGTCTTGGTGTATTTCTCATTAGAAATAACATCATCTAAAGAACTTATATTGATTCTTCTTTTTCCCCCCCCTTTTTTTTTTTAATCTCCGAATCATGGACGTGAACAACATATTTCTGTGATGTTCCCTTTAACTAGAATTCTCAGGCTTTATTTTTATATTATTGATCTTTTTGACATGAATTGCTTTTTGGCCTTGTGGAAATCTTGGGAGCTGCTCCTGCCTTTGGAGGAGTGGGGGGGCTGTGGGTGTGATGGGTTTGGGGGGGTGTGATGGGTGTGTGAGTGTTTGATGGGTCTGTGGATGTGTGTGAGGGGTTTGTGTGTGTCTCTGATGGATCTGTGGGGGCACAATGGCTCTGTGCACACTTGTGGAGGATTTAGGGGGTTGTTTGGACACAGAGGCACCAAAGGACCCCAACACGTGCCTGGTTCCTCGTGGTGGTCCAGCCCCATCACCCAGAGCTCCCCCAGGACAGTGGCTCCTTCCCAATCTCCCCCTCCTTGCCACCCTCTCTCCCTCCCCAACTTCTTTACACATCAGCAAAAAAAACACCCAAGGAAAACAGCAAAGCCTTGAATTAATTTCTTTTTCATCACTTTTCCTTCAACATTTGGGGTCTCTGTTGCCGCTTTCTCCCCCGACAGCTGTTCCTGCACGCTGAAAAAGAGCTCATTTGTGGTTTACTGCCACCAGTATTTAGATGGAAATAACCCACTACTTATCCTGCACTTGATCTGGTGGATGCAAGAATAAACTCTCCGCCGGTGCGACGCAAATCCCGCGCCTCTGGAGCGGGGACGCTCCGAGCGCCGGGAGGAGCGCCGGGGGAGTTTTACCATTTTGTCAGTCAATTATAATAATATTTCTGCTTCCAAATGTTTAAAAAGTTGGCTTCGGAAGGTATAATCATGGCACAGAGGCCAGCCTGACAATAGTAATTAATTAGGCTATTACGCATTCTGCAGTGATAATTGCTTTGCTGGAAAGTCACCAGCCATGAAAAGGACCCGGCGCGGAAATGTAATTTATCAGACGGCGGCGATCCCGTGCCGCGCCTCACCTTGAGCCCACGGAGGCTCTGGAGGGGGAAAAATGGGAATTAAGAATACCTGGGTGTTTAATTCACAGGCAGAGCTCACTCAGAGCAGGCACCGAGGGCTCTGCAGGTTGTGTCACTGATGGGTGTCGTGGTGATGGGGAGAACGGGAGTGATGCCATCCTGATCCCACTGAACCTGCTTCCAGGGGCACTCAGCTCCCCCACTTTTAGCCATTTCCTCCTCTTTTCAGCATGTTTTCAGATGTTGCCTTCTTGGATGTGGATGCAGGGTTTGGTTCTGCCTCAAGAAAGTGAGAATGTAGGTGTTTTGTTATAAGACCTTGATTTTAGGGCTGATGTGGGCTTTTCCCAGGTGTTTGTTCAGCTCTGTGTGAGGAATTGCAGCAGTTTCAGTGCTGGGTGAGCCATCCCTGTGCGGGACTCAGAGCTGCTCCAGCAGAAATCTCCCCTGGCATTTGAGTAAATTATCCCCATCTGGAAAAGATCACTGAAAATGTTAAATATCCTTTTTTCTACTGACATTTCCTACAAGTTTAGTGGGACTCTGGAAGAGCTCAGTGGGTGGCTGGCTCACCATGTGCCAGTTGCCCACGCTGGTGGTGCCCTGGCACTGATGTGGGCTGGAATGTGCTGGAGCCCAGCACAGGGGATGCTGCAGGCTCCTTCCCACCCCTCAATGCAGGGCTCAGACCCCCACAGGGATTGCTGAGGAGAGGGAAAGGTTCTCCTTGGAAAATGCTTTGTCTCTAAGATGTGACTTGAGGAAGGAAAGGCCGTGCAGACAGCTTGGTTTGAGCCAGCTCTTTGCCCCTGGCATGGATTAGGGGTGCACAGGGACAGGCACGGGTGGTGGAGGGGGACTGGAGAACATTTGGGCTGGACTTTTGCTCTGCAACCTTTGGTTGATGCCAGCTCAGGGGAGATGGGGCAGGTCCAGGCATCCCCATGGCCCCGTGCCTGCTCCTGCTCCCCTCCTGTGCATTCCAAAGGGTTTGGGAATGGGGAGGTCACACAGGGCTGATGCTACGAGCAGCCCAGCCCTGCAAATCCCCACCAGGGCTCACCCCACTGGCAGATTGAGCAGGCAAATCTCTGTCCTGCTCCAGCACACGGGCAGTGCCAGCTCCTGGCTGCCTCCTCCCTCCTTTCCCCTCTTCACTGTTATTATTTTAAAGCACCCTGAAGCCAAGCATTTTTGCAGAACGCTGAAGAAAAGCCCCCAAATTCCTCCTCTGCTGGAACCGCGGTGCTGAGAAAGTAGGTTTGTGTACGAGCTGCTATAAAAAGCCCGGCTTATACAATTTTAACAATAGAAAAATGATCTTTGTGCTCCAGTGCCTGCGAGCTCCGGAGGAGAAGGCGGCTTGCTCAGGTGGCTGCTGGATTACAAATGAGCCGTTTGCTTTGGGTTGGAATGACAAGAGATGGCAATCCGGGCTGGCAGGGAGAGCCAGGAGCTCTGCTGGCACACAGGAGGGGAAGGTGCTCTGGTGTGGGAGCTGCCACCAGACCGAGGCCCAAAGTTCAGCCCATCGGTGGCTTAAGAGCCATTTAATTGATTATTTCCCTGTCATAACAGTGTGTCTGCTGGGTGGGCACCTCTTCCTCCGCCACTGGCTGCTGTGAGTGCACAATTTGGCTCCAGCTGGACATTTTCCAGCTGGGAATGGGTCACTTCCATCCCTGATGCCTGTGCCCTCGTGTCCCTCTGCTGCCCCATCCCATCTGCTCCAGGTGGGGCTGGATGTGAGGGGTAACCAAGGGGACCTGGTGGGCAGCAGCCCCTGCCCCGGGGTGTCATTGTGCCTTGAAAAATTAAAGGGAGTAAATGATTCATGCTGATAAATGTTGGATGGGAACACGCAGCAGATTAATGTTGTTGGGTTAGTGGGGTGTGGCTGGTGCGAGTGTCACCAGCACCCCAGTACCCCAGCACCCAGGGGCACAGGGACAGGAGGACGTGTCCCAGTCCTGCTGTGAGCATCACCTCCACCCCCAGCACCACCCTGGGAGGGGAAGGACCCGGCCCTGCAGGCACAACAACGGGCGGGCTTCTTTATTTCTTATTTAAGCGCCGACATTAAATTATAATTTTCATTTACTCAGAGCACATCAATGATTTAGGGAGACGTGACATGGCAGCGGCACGAGGAGTTTAGCCACGGGCAGCGAGCTCTGCGCGGGGCACGGGGCGGGCACGGAGCCGTGTTGGCAAAGGTTCCCTCTTCCGAGCCCATCCCTGACCCTTTATCCCTCTCCCCGCAGGTGATTGCACTTAGTAAGAGAAGCAAGGAGGCTGAGACGGCTTTCCTGAGTGTTTACAAGCAATTGCTCGGAGCTCCAGGTAAGCAGCGCGGTGGCGACCTGGCTGCCTAACGAGTCGCGTGCCGGTGCCCAGAGGAGCCAGCGAGGAGCGTGGCACCATCCCCGGCACGGCTGGCACCGTCCCTGCCACATCTGGCACCGTCCCTGGCACGGCTGGCACCGTCCCTGGCACGGCTGGCGTCGCCGACCGCGGCCGGCGCATGGTGCTCTGGAGATCCCAGCCGAAGAGAGGAGAGGAAGCAGCTTTTGCCGTCGCTGTGTTTCAGCCCCTGAGCCAAATGCATCTTGACGTTAGGAAAGGAATACATTTGCTCAGCCCGTGTAGTAACACTGCGGCTATTCCCACTTGTCTGTTTGACGGTAAGTTGACCGAAACGAGCGAGCCACGGGGACATCCTTCCTCTGTCACCCTGTGGCCGGGGCGCCACGCCGTCCTGGGAGGGGGAAACTGAGGCACGGGGCAGCCCTGAGGTTGGTGTTGGCAGAGCTGGTCCTAGCTGGAGGGGTTTGTGTGCGCCAGGCACGTCGGGCACTGCGAGCTGCAAACGGCTGAAAATGCGTGGAAAGGCTCCTGCAGGGCCACTAATTCATTTTCCAGACATTTAGGAATAACAAAATGTTTTAATGATTTCTTAGGGGAATTAGGGAGACATATTTTTGTCCTCATTAAATTTTCTCCTGTGCTACGAGAACCAAATGTCAGCTGGGTTTCCAGAACCCAGTTATCTTCCCTCCCCACCTCACCCGCCTGCACACGCCTGCACATGGATGCACACACATGCACGCCCCAAAACTGCTTCCCTGTGCTCTCTGCACTCCTCCTCCTCCTCTCTCTGCTTTGCACAGCATCCTCTCTTGCTCCCCTCCTGCTCCCCAAATCCCCCCTCCCACGGTTCATCCCCGTCTGTTCCATGTCCACATGTCTCTCGACAGGCAAACTCTTTGTGGAATACTTTCCAAGAGCCACATAAGTCCTGATTCGACATTTTTTGCTTTGAATGGCTGCTGTCAACACAAATCTCTGGCAGAGACTGTAACGGAGCCTGATTGCTCAGCAAGTATTTTGATAAGTGAGCTGGCTGTGTGTCTGTAATTACGGGAGAAAACCGTAAATCTTTTGGATATTGTTCACACAGATGTGGCGTGAAGGGAAGGGGGGGAAGCAGTAAAATGTGTTAAAAGCATAATTAATGTCATTGTTGTTGGGGATGATTTGATTTAAGGCTGACTTTGACTCGTGGAGGGATTGGTAGGGTGCTGGTGGATGTGTTTGAGCAGGTTGGCATGGGGTGGCAGAGGAGAGGCCGTGGTGGTGGAGAGGTGACAACACTGTGGAGGTACTGTGGGTGTCCCATGGGTGACCTGTGCTCCTCCTGGGGCCAGGCAGCAGCAGCATGGAACGTGGGCTGGGTGGAATGGCCCTGGCTCCGGGATTAGCTGGTGATCCCCAGGGATACAGGTGCTCCCTGCAGCTGTGTCTGCCCAGGAGAAGGTGAGGAGCACCCAGAACTGCCCCTGTCCCTGTCAGAGCATCCAAAGGGGGCCGTGGAGATGGTGAAGGGTCTGGAGGAGCTTCTCCATGTGAGGAGCAGCTGGGGACACTTGGTTTGTTCAGCCTGGAGAAGAGGAGACTGAGGAGAGCCCTCATCCCAAACCACATCATCCTCAGGAGGGGCAGTGCAGGGGCAGCTCCGATCTCTGCTCTCTGTGAGCAGGGACAGCACCCAGGGAACGGCTGGAGCTGTGTCAGGGAGGTTTAGGTTGGGTATCAGGGAAAAGTTCTCCCCCAGAGGGTGCTGGGCAGGCTCAGGGGAATGATTCCCAGGGAATGGGCACAGCCCCGAGGCTGCCAGAGCTCCGGGAGCACCTGGACAACACTCAGGAATGCACAGGGTGGGATTGTTGGGGTGTCTGTGCAGGGCCGGGTGTTGGACTCCTGGATCCTTGTGGTCCCTTCCAGCTCAGGATACTTTGTGGTTCTGTGATCCTGCTGCAGCACTGCCGGTGCCACTAAAGGGTGGCCAATGACGCCAGCTAGTGGTGGCATTTATATTGTAATTTATTTATTTAATTAATATATATAAACTGCATGTGTAGTGGGTGAGGGTGTGGAGTGAGAGATCAGGGCAGGGACACACGGTTTCCCAGGCTGTGCCACTGGTGGGTGACCCTGCACCCTGGCCCCAGAGTGGTGCCCTCAGGTCCTGTTTAGGCACACGTGTCACCTGTCACCCTTCTGTGCTGCTGGCCAGTGTCAGGTCTGACCTGTCCCAGTGGAAGATGTGATCCCTGGGGCGAGGACCACACCCCAGTATCTCACATGTGGTGGCAGAGCCAGCCCCACAACCCAGGGTGGTGTTTCCCAGTGGGTGGGCAGCGTGGCCTTAGCTCTGTGTAGTTATTCCAGCCAGGAATTTGGTGTCTGCGCTGCCCTGGCTGTTGCAAGGGTTTGTTCTTCCCTTCCCAAAGCTCTGCTCCCACCGTTTCATCCCAGGCTGGCAGCTCCAAACAGGGAACAGCACACGGAGGCATCACCCCAGCTGCATTTCACCAGCAGGGCTGCAGCTCATGGGAAGGAAAATGCTGACCTGAGGAAAATCCCTGGTGCTTTATCACTCAGATCCATTTTTCCCATATTATTTCTCATCTTGGAGGCAGGAGGAGTTGCTGGTGTGGATCAAACAGGGCCTGTCCCAGCGTTTATCTCCATGGAGGCAGCTCACAGGCTGGCAGGAGCCTCCCGCCAACCCCCCCAGGGCTGGGGAGTGCAGGGGGACCCCGGCAGCCCCCGGAGAGCAGGGTTTAATTATCCATGTCCTTATCTCCACTCACATTGTTGTGGGAGTTATTAATGGCTGTGGGAGCACCCAGGCTGGCCGGGGCTGTGCTGCATCACTGTCCTCCTGCACCCTGGGGTGGGGAACCTGCCTGGGGGATGCTGAGCTGAGGCACACCAGGAGCTGAAGGATGCCGTGAGCATCCCCAGGAGGGTCCCAGCTGGAGCCAGGTCCCTGTTCCAGTGACAGAGCTGACAGCACTCAGCATCTGCCTGTGGATCCTCATGGCCAGAATCCTGGCACAAACTTTTATTCCATCCATTGGTGGGGCCTTGTGATGTCCAGCAGAAAGAAGGGACAACGTTCCCTGTGGAGGATGCTCCAGGGGTTTTTGGTCTTGCAGTCACTAATCCTGAGGGGAAGCTGTGGGGTGTGATGGTGTGGGGTGGCAGGGCAGCAGTGAGGCAGGCAGACCCCCAAATCCCATTTGGAGGAGCACATGTCTGGGCATTTCTTGTTTGCAAGGAGCATCCACATGGGCATGGACCAAATCTTGCATATTCGGGGCAGGCTCACCCCAAAGTTGTCTGGTGCTGTGTTTGACCCCCAGATCCCATGACACGGCCTCCTTCATCCTGCTTCCATCTCAGCCAGGGGCTTGCCAAGCAGCAGAGCTGCTCTGTGTCCCGTTCTGACTGGAGGCAGCCAGTTGTTGGAATTTTTTTTCCCTCACTGTTATTATCTTTTACCCTTGGATGCCTGCCACGTGTCCGTGCCATACAGTAGCATGCCCAACTCCATCCCACTTCCCTGTTTGCCTAACTTTTTGACCCTGGAGAATTCAAATCTATTTTCTTTCCTCTTCTTTTCCATGAATCCCCCCCCCAAAAAAAAAAAATCCTCCAAACTTACATTAACCTGGCTCAATAGGAGGCATTTTCTTGAACTTATTAAAAAATCCAGACTTGTAAATTAATTTGTTCATGTTGTACAATGGCAGTGCAGATGGACTCATTAGCATGCACACAACAAATAATTATAGATGAATTTTTAGCTGGCCTGCTTAATGGGCTTGCTGGGTTAATTATGTCAATGTATAATTACATCAGCCCTGGGAGACATAATGGCACACCCCGCTGAGCAGACACTAGCTAATGATGGTGTAATGCTGACAGAGGGAAGACGGACGGCTCCGGATGCACCTGCTTACCTCGGCACAAACCTCATTGTCTGTGCCCAAACCAGCCCTGCTGGAGCCAGGGTGCCATGGGAGGGGATGCCCCCGTGCCCCCTGCCCGTCCCTCCGTGCCTCGGAGGGACTTGGCATGTCCTCATGGCTCCTAGAAAGGCAGGACATGGAGGTGTCCCCATGGCACCTGGAATGGCAGAACTCAGGGTATCCCCATGGCACCTGGAATGGCAGGACCTGGGGGTGTCCCCACAGCTCCTGGAATGGCAGAACTCAGGGTATCCCCAAAATTCCGAGAAAGGCAGGACCTGGAGTGTTCCCAGGGCTCCTGGAATGGCAGAACTCAGGGTATCCCCATGGCTTTGGGGATGGCAGGACCTTACGTGTCCCCATGGCTCCTAGAAAGGCAGGACCTGGGGATGTCCCCATGGCTCCTGGAATGGCAGAACTCAGGATATCCCCCTGGCTCCTGGAATGGCAGAACTCAGGATATCCTCACAGTTCCTAGAAAGGCAGGATCTGGGGATGTCCCCCTGGCTCCTGGAATGGCAGAACTCAGGATATCCCCACAATTCCTAGAAAGGCAGGACCTGGTGTGTCCCCACGGCTTTGGGGAAGGCAGGACTTGGGGTTGTCCCCATGGCTCCTGGAATGGCAGAACCCGGGATATCCCCATGGCACCTGCAAAGACAGGACCCGGCGTGTCCCCACGGCTTTGGGGAAGGCAGGACCCGGGGTGTCCCCAGGGCACGGGGAGGCGGGACAGGGCCCGTGCAGAGCCATCCCCGCTGCTCACCGCCCGCCCCGCATCCCGCAGACCCCGCTCCTGTGCTGGAGGCTGCCCGGAGCCTGGAGGATCGGCTGCAGCAGCTCCAGCGCCTCGAGGCGGAGCCGCCGCCCCTGAAGGATCTCAGCCGGCCCTGGAAGAAGCACCCGGAGCTCGGCAGCGCCAAAGGTACCGCTGGGGAAGGGTGGCAGCCCCCTCGGAGCATCCCCGCAGCGCGGGGCGGGTCCCGGGGCCGGGAGCTGCCCCCTGGCCACCGCTGCTGTCCCCTCCGCAGCCGTGTGACTGTGTCCCCCCGCAGAGCGCAGGGAGGGGAAGCCGCCCGCAGCCGAGCCCCCGCTGCCCGGCCTCGACGGCAAAGCAGCCGGCACAGAGACCTCGCTGCCGAGAAATGAGGCAGACAAGCAAAAGTGCGTGAGTGCCGGGAATGGGGTGGTTTTGGGGCGCTGTGAGGACGTGTGGCTCTGTCCCTGCTCCTGTCCATCCCCCTTCTCCTTCCCTTTGCTGTCTGGTTGGGAGTGGCCGCACCCGACACCTCTCATACTCTCCCAGTGTGTGTCTGTCCATCCCCAGTCCCAGGTGGTTTTGGGGAAGCAGCAGGCACAGGCACAGCCGGGACAGGTCCCTGCTGTTGTCCCTGGCTCATGGCTTTGCTCGGACTCATGGGTTGAATCCAGGTCGCTGTGTGAACCTCACTAGATGACCTTTTAATTCGGAGGCTCTGGTGCCTTCATTGTTATTCCTTGACACGCTGCTGCACCGGGAAACAAATGAAGAATCTTTAAACCCTAAATTGCAGATCTCTGCGAGTAAGTTCCTGGCAAGTGCAGGCTATAAATAATGCAGAATAACTTTCCCCTGATTGCTTCCCCCTCCTCCAGTTAATTACAGGTGGGGGTGGGCTGCCATGCCCCCCTCAGAGGGCTTTCAACCTCAGGGATCAGGGACCATTTTCAACCCAAAGTGAATTTTTTTACACTTTGGGGCAATAAACATTAAATATGTAACCCCTTAACACTGAGGGGTAACGCAGCTTGGACACATCCTGGTATCCACTGGTGGGTCTTTCCTGGCTTCAGTGAGTGATGGGCTAGAGGAGGGGGCTCTGAGGGGCCTCTGATTGATTTTTGGGGGGCTGTGGGGTTGGCAGGGGCGCGGTGCCCCCGGTACATCCCTGGTGCCCGTCTCTCGCAGGGGCCTGCAGGAAGCTCAGGTCACCTTGGCCGCTCGGCTGGGGGAGGCAGAGGAGAAGATCAAAGTGCTCCACACAGGTAGTGGGGCCGGGACAGGGGCTGCTGAGCGTGGAGGGCCAAGCCCCCACCCCGCAGCTCACCCTCCTCTTCCTCTTGCCAGCGCTGAAGGCCACCCAGACGGAGCTGCTGGAGCTGCGCTGTAAATACGACGAGGAGGCGGCGTCCAAGTGAGTTCCCAGCAGGGCTGGGTTGTGCTCAGAGCTGAGCCGAGCCACTTTTGGCAGCGCTGGGACATCTCCGTGGTGCTGCTTGAGGAGCTGAGATACTTCAAGCCACTGCAGGAACATCCTGAGTTGTGGTGTCATCAAAACTGTGGGAAAAACAAACTCTCCAACAACACCTTTTAAGTGTTGGAGAACCAAGGCATTACTTTATTCTGGCCGGGATGTGCAACAAGAATTATTTCATCCACACGTGCCTGGGTTGTGCAGTGAAAATCAGTCAATCACACCTGGTTTTGTACCAGACCTTCCATGTATTTGTACATAAAAACCCCACAGAAATTCATTGGTCTCAAATGACACAATCCTTAGTATTCCATCTCCTATTGGTTAGTAATCCCTTCACCTTCGATGCAAATTGCATCCTCATCCTTGGGTTCTCTTATCGATCTTTGCCCAGACCAGGTGTCTCCGACCCACCAGGGGGGAAATGTTTGTTAATGTTCCCTTATCTCCTGGTTATCTCCTGGAGTCTTTTGAGAAGAAACTTCAATTCTCCTCCCCCTGGGCTAAGGCGAGCAAGCCCCTGACTAAAATTACCAAAAAAAAGTTGAAAGTTGTATAATTTCCAGCAGCAGGGTCCTTATTCCTCAGACTTAACCCGTGTTCGGGGCTGTCTGTGCCCCCACACCCACTGACTCCTCTTGTTTTCTGTCTCAGGGCAGATGAAGTGGCCATGATCATGACCAACCTCGAAAAAGCCAACCAGGTGAGCCAGGAGCTGACTTTGCAGGAGCTGGTGGGGTTGGCCCTGGAGAACCCAGGGTGCTGCACACACCCTGAGTATCTGTGTGACCTGGATGTCTGTCCCCAAAACTGCCAAGGGGTTGACAGGCACCAGTGTTGGGAATCCCTACAAAGCAGAGCTCGGGTTTCCTCCCCCTGGTGGGACCTCCTGCCCCATGTGTGGGGTCAAGGGTGTGTTTGGCTTTCTGTCAGGCTCCATTTGGCTGCTGGAGCTGGCACTTGTCACCTCCAGCCTCTCACGGGTGTTTTAGGGCACAACCCCACTCTGTTCCTGTGTTAGATTCCGTTGTAATCTCTCTTGGTCCTGCCCACTCCTCTTAATTAGTTTTATTTTATTCTGAAAATGTAGGTACAGATAAATGCATGTGGTTAAAAAAAGAGATCTAAAGAACAATTTGTGTAAATAAAACCATCCTTTTGGGTGGAAAAAAAATGGTGTCCTGGACATGGTCTGCAGCCAGTGCCCAAGGATTGGGATCCGGAACTGTGTTAGGACATGGGGACCTTAAATATCTGGGGGGAGCTTAAATATCTGGGGGGAGCTTAAATATCTGGGGGGAGCTTAAATATCTGGGCTGGGCTTATGATGATGGAGGTGGGAGTGGGGTGCTCAGGAGAGGCACAGACTGGGGCAGATCCTGGGCCCTGTGTGGGGTGGGGTGAGCCTCAGTTCCTGGCGTGATTCCTGTTCTGTTCTCCTGCAGCGGGCGGAGGCGGCGCAGAGGGAAGTGGAGAGTTTGAGGGAGCAGCTGGCGGCTGTCAACAGCTCCCTGCGCCTGGCCTGCTGCTCCCCGACGGGCACCACGGGGGTGAGGGCATCCTCGGGGCCAGGAGCACCCCTTGGGGCCAGGAACAGCCCTGGGGCCAAGGACAGCCCTGGGCCAGCAGCACCCCCCTGCAGCTGGCAGCATCTGTCACAGCCAGGAGCATCCCATTGCCCTTGGGAGAACCCTGCTGATGCAGGAGCACCTTTTTGTGTTTGGGAGCACCCACCATGCTGGGGAGCAAGCCCAAAATGCCTGAGGAGTGTTTTCACCCTGAGGTGGTGGCACTGGTTGTGCCCTTCAGCATCCCACGGAGAAGGGGACATGCACCCCCACAGCACTGAAATGTGCTTGGGAGACCTTTAAGGGCACAAGGAAGGTCTGTCCCTCCCCAGGGCTCTGTCACCAGTGTCCCCAATGCGCTGGGCTGAGCCTTGCTTCCTATGGGGACATGTCCAATGGGGAGGGTGGCCCGTGTCCCCATCTTGGGTGGCCGGGAGCTGACAGTGTCCCCTCTCCCAGCAGGACAAAGTGAACTATTCCATGTGCTCAGGGTCGAGGTTGGAGGCAGCTCTGGCTGCCAAGGACCGGGAGATCCTGCGGCTCCTGAAGGACGTGCAGCACCTCCAGAGCTCGCTGCAGGAGCTGGAGGAGTCCTCTGCCACCCAGATCGCCGAGCTGGAGGGGCAGCTGGCCGCCAAGAACGAGGCCATCGAGGTGCGCCCGCGGGGCTTGGGGCGTGCCAGGGGTGGGGGACACGGGTCCTGCGTGGCCACCAGGAGCCGGCTGCAAGGAGTCCCCTCCTCTGCTCCACAGAAGCTGGAGGAGAAGCTGCAGGCACAGGCAGACTACGAGGAGATCAAAACCGAGCTGAGGTATGGCATGACGGGCACCAAGCCTTGCCGGTGTCCTGGCACCCACAGCCGTGACACGGCCACCACGTCACCCCCTTGTCTCCCTCCCAGCATCCTGAAGGCGATGAAGGTGGCCTCTGCCGGCTGCAGCCTGCCCCAGGCAAGTGCCGTGGCGCGTCCCGGGGCGCTGGCCGGGCTGTGCCAGCCCTGCCGGCGCTGCCTCCGCCGCCTGTCCCCATCTCGGCTTGGCTCCTTGCAGAGCATCTCCAAGGCGGAGGAGGCCCTGCTGCTGGGGAAGGAGGCTTTCTACCCCTCCCAGAAGTACCTGCTGGAGAAGCCCAGCCTGCTGGCCAGCACTGGTAGGGAGCCTAGATTCTGTGGCATCGCGCTGGGAATATCCGTGGGGATGTGGGTGGCCTGGCTGTGGTGGGGTGGGATGTCACCTGGGGAAACTGAGGCAGGAGCTGTTTGGCTGCAGGGCTGTGCCCGAGCCGTGGCCACAGGGACTCTAGTGTGTCTCCCTCTCTCTCCTTCATCTCTAGAGGAGGATCACTCCGAAGACGAGTCGGGGAAGGATGCGCTGGGCATGGAGCAGCCGTACCCATCACCCCACCACGCCCCGGCCGATGACCCTGCGTCCCCCACTCCCCTCCCGCCTCTGCCTGGCCCCGGCATGGCCCCTGACGGTCCCCGGACTTTCTCCCTGTCCCCCTTCCCGGGGGGCGAGCGGCTTCCAGGGGACCCCAAGGCCCCCCACCTCCCGCTGGCCAGCTACAAGAGCGAGAGCAGCAGCGGGGCACCGCCCTTCCCCTCCTCCCTCTTCGGGGCCAAAAGCAGCACCGTGCACCCTGTCCCCGTGCCGGCCACCAGTGCCACCAGCCCTCCCGGCGAGCCCTCCGAGGGCAGCGCCGGCAGCTCCGCCGAGGAGGAGCAGCTGGACACGGCCGAAATCGCCTTCCAGGTGAAGGAGCAGCTGCTGAAGCACAACATCGGGCAGAGGGTCTTCGGGCACTACGTGCTGGGGCTGTCGCAGGGCTCCGTCAGCGAGATCCTGGCGCGGCCCAAGCCCTGGCACAAGCTGACGGTGAAGGGCAAGGAGCCGTTCATCAAGATGAAGCAGTTCCTCTCCGACGAGCAGAACGTGCTGGCCCTGAGGACTATCCAGGTGCGCCAGAGAGGTGAGTGGTTGGGGTGGCCCTCACCAGCGGGTCCTGTCCCCTCCCAGTGCACCCCAATTCACCCTGGCAGCACCCTGGGGTGCCCCATGCCATGCTCACCAGACCCTGATGTGCTGGGGTGCTGGTCCCACCAGTGGCACCCTGGGATTTTCCCTGCTGGGATGGAGCTGGCTGTTGGCTGGGATGGGCCCTGGCAAACGGCAGCAATTAACAACAACCCGTGGCTGTGGAAGCTGCATCCCTGGACGTGCCTTACTCATTTATTCTGACAAGTGCCATTTAATTATTCATTAGGCTGTTCCGTGCCGTATGAATCAATGTGCTCCGGAATATTTCATTAAAATAATGAAGTTTTAGTGCTGCGGAACCTTGGCGCGGCGTTGGCACAGCCGTGGAATGGTGACTCCCATCTCTGGGGACAGTGGCTGCTGGCCACATCTCAGCAGTGGCAGCTGGTCACTCGAGTCCCCGTGGTGGCACCAGGACTGGACAATGCACACCCATGGCCCGTGCACCTGCTGGTTTCATCCTGGAGGGCTCTGATTTATCCCCTGGATCTGATCCATCATTAACACTTCTCTTACACGGCCAGGAGGGCGCAGTGCCAGGGATGGGGACATGGTCCTTGTGTTAATTTCTCTGCTCCTGGTGGGGAGAGGGTGCCCTTTGTTTGGATGGTGGGAGATGCTGTGCCAGAGGCAGGAGCTGGCCAGGGCTATCAGAGCTCCCTGTGCTCTGGTAGCGACTAATCAGGAGTGACATTTGTCTTCAAACCAGCATCCCTAAAAATAACCGAACAAGAGGAGCAGTAAATACTTCCTGACATACAAGTGGAGCTTGTAAAACCAGCGCTGGTGACAAAGCTGTTATCCTGCCTCTTTGATCAGGTAGCATCACGCCACGGATCAGGACGCCAGAGACCGGCTCCGACGACGCCATCAAAAGCATCCTGGAGCAGGCAAAAAAGGAGATTGAGTCGCAGAAGGGAGGTAGGTGCAGCCATGGGGGTGGCTCCAGGGGTGGCCAAGTCCCTGCTCTGCCCTGTGGCAGCAGCACCCAAAGGGGTGCCAGTGGCTGGGTGCTCTGTGGCTGTGGGTTCCACCCCAAAAATTGGCTTTTTTGGGGGTGTTTCACCCATCGACATCCATGGAGAATTTTAGGGCATGTTGGAAGGAAATACCGTGTGGGATGGAAGAGTCCCTGTGCAGCAGAGTTCAGGTCTGGGCTTTCAGAAACTTTGGATGCACTCTTTTCCTCCCCCCTGCCCCAAACCAGATGATTAAATGAGTATTCAGAATCCATCTGGCACGAGGAATCATTAAAGCAGCTGCTCTCACAGTCAATTACAAGAAATGAAACACATTAAAACAGGTAGTCTGCTGAGAAAGCAGAATCACGGAGAATTAAATTAGACGGGAACGGTGGAAAAACAGGCAGGGAAAACAAACATGTTTGTCTATCGCATTGTTGGTAATGGGATTTATTTCACAATCATCAAAAAAGAAGTTGGCTTTGAGTTGGGCTGTTGAAGCTTTTGCTTTGTGGATGCTGCTGCTCCGAACCCAATCGGGATAAACTGCTTTTGTCCCACACTTCGAGCCGTGGCCACACAGCAAACAACGTGTGCTGCTCCTCGGGGCTGCCCTCACCCCTTTTTTCTGCAGGGGAGCCCAAAACACCGTCGGCATCGCAGGCAGTGGCCAACGGGGCGGGTGGCAGCAGCTCAGAGGACGCCATCAAGAGCATCCTGGAGCAGGCGCGGCGGGAGATGCAGGCGCAGCAGCAGGCGCTGCTGGACATGGAGTCGGGGGCCAGCGGGCGCGGCGGGGACGCGGCGCCCACCGAGCGCTCCACGCTGGCCACCGTCAGCCAGAACATCGCCCCCACCTACGTCAAGCAGGAGGAGGGCAGCGGGGGCAGCCCTGGCCCGCCACAGACGCCCCTGGCCGTGCTCTCCCCCGCCGCCTTTGTGCAGAGCATCATCCGGAAGGTGAAGTCGGAGATCGGCGACGCCGGCTCCTACTTCGACCAGCACTGGGCGTCGGAGCGGAGCCTGCTCAGCCGGCCCTACACCTCCGTGTCGCCTTCGCTGTCCTCCTCCTCCTCGAGCTACTCCAGCATGGCCAACGGCAGGGGCTGGCCGCGGGGTGAGCCTGGTGAGGGTGGCACCAACGAGGACGAGCTGCAGGCGGTGGACGAGGAGCCCCAGCGGCTGTCGGAGATGAAGGCGGAGGGAGCCGGCGCGGAGCCGGCGGCTGGTGGGCGTCTGTCCTACTACCCCACGTACGTGCCACGGACCCTGAAGCCAACGGTGCCACCGCTGACGCCGGAGCAGTATGAGATGTACATGTACAGGGAGGTGGACACGCTGGAGCTGACCCGGCAGGTCAAGGAGAAGTTGGCCAAGAACGGCATCTGCCAGAGGATCTTCGGAGAGAAGGTACCAGCCTGGAGAAGGGGGGGCTGGTGTCCCCTCTGCTCCATGACCCAGAGCCTGGGGCTCATTGGTGGCCTTCACCAGCTCCTTCCAGAGTCTTCCTTTTCCCTGGTCTGTTTCCCCTTGGAGGACTCTGAGTCCTCAGGATCTGACCCAACCCCAGTCTCCCAGTGGCCACCACTAATTGGTTGGTGGCACTTCCCACCAAGAATACCCAGTCCCCTAAACAGAGCCCTTTGGGGACCAGCCTCCCACCCCACTGGGTGTCCTGGGGGACCCACCAACAGCACCCATGGCAGGGGACAGAGGGTCCAGACATGCTGTGGGGCAGCGGGTGGCAGTGGGTGGCATCCTGCTCCCCCTCCCCTGACACGGGAGTGGAGGGCAGGCAGGCTTCCCAGCACTGGGGGAGTGCACCCCGCCTTCAGCGGGTGACGCCTGCGTGGTGCCCAGGTGCTGGGACTGTCCCAGGGCAGTGTGAGTGACATGCTGTCGCGGCCCAAACCGTGGAGCAAGCTGACGCAGAAGGGTCGGGAGCCCTTCATCCGCATGCAGCTCTGGCTGACAGACCAGCTGGGCCAGGGGATCAGCCAGCAGCCCACACCCTCCCAGGGTAAGTGACATCACTGTCCCTGTGGTCCCCACGTGCCATCAGTGTCCCCACCACTTCTGTGTCCATCCCCTGCATCCCAGTGAGTTTGTCCTGCTCCCACCCCAGCACTGGGAAGAGCTGTCCCAGCCCACTCCAATACCAACATCCAGATCCTGGGAAGCCCCTTTCATACCCAACCCCCTTCATTTAAAACAAAAATAAAAGGAAAGCCACATCAAAAATCTTGGGCTTTGTGCCTGACATAAAGCAGTAACTGGATTTTTTTTTTGTGTTATATTGGTGGCATTTTCTCTCTAATTATTCCATCACCACCATCTCCCACTTTGTAACCACTGGAAAAATTTGGCTGGTATCCCTCTTCTCTAGAGGGCAAAGCCATAGGCATCCCCCAAATGCCCTTTCTGCTCCTGCTGGGTCCCTGCACTGTCCCCTCCCGCTGACCCCTCTGCCCTGGTGTCACACAGCCAGCCCGGCGGAGCCCCAGCCGTCCCCCTCGCCGCCCCCCAGCCCCACTGAGCACGAGAAGGGCTGCCAGGAGCCCCTCACCCTGGCCTTGGAGAGCAGCAAGGAGAACCAGCAGCCCGAGAGCCGCTCGACGCCTCTGCTGGGTGGGAAGGCGTATCCCAACAGCCAGGGCCCCATGGGCATCCAGGAGATCGTCGCCATGTCCCCAGAGCTGGACACCTACTCCATCACCAAGAAGGTCAAGGAGGTCTTGACAGACAACAATTTAGGTGCGGACCCTCTCTCTGCCCAAGTTTTTGGGAGCTGCTGGTGAGACTGCATGGATCCAGCACCCCAGTTCCTGTAGATGCAACCCCCCCTTCCCAGACGTTCTTCTGTGGGTGCTCGTGGGAATTCCAGGAGGATGCTGGCTGGGAAATGGGGTGCACCTGCTCTGCAGGGGGGCTGCAGCGCCCGTCCCGCTGCTCTGCCCCGCTAACCACCTCTGCTTCTCCTCCGCCAGGCCAGCGGCTGTTTGGGGAGAGCATCCTGGGCCTGACGCAGGGCTCGGTGTCCGATCTCCTCTCCAGGCCCAAGCCGTGGCACAAGCTGAGCCTGAAGGGGAGGGAGCCCTTCGTCCGCATGCAGCTCTGGCTCAACGACCCCCACAACGTGGAGAAGCTGCGCGACATGAAGAAGCTGGAGAAGAAGGGTGAGGGACGGGGTGACACGGCCCCGCTGGGTGAGGGGTGCTGGCTATGGGGGGATCCTGGGCTGGAGGCGAGCCGTGCCAGCTGGGTGTCCTCTCCTGCAGCCTACCTGAAGCGCCGGTACGGGCTGATGAGCGCTGGCTCGGACAGCGAGTCCCCCGGCGCCCGCTCCGAGTGCGCCAGCCCCAGCGCGCCGCCGCAGGACCTCAGCCTGCTCCAGATCAAGAAGCCGCGGGTGGTGTTGGCGCCAGAGGAGAAGGAAGCCCTAAAGAAAGCCTACCAGCTGGAGCCATATCCCTCCCAGCAGACCATCGAGCTGCTCTCCTTCCAGCTCAACCTCAAGACCAACACCGTCATCAACTGGTTCCACAACTACAGGTACGGGCACTCCCGGGCTTTTGGGGTGCTGTGCCACAAAAGGGGTGTCACTGTTCCCCTTCCAGCCTTCCCCATCACTCTTCCCTAGATGGGTGGTGCAGACCCACTGGAGGTCCCCAGGTTGGGTGGTGTTGGCTACCTTGACCAAGTCATGTTGAGCATGTACAGTGGTTTCCACGCTCACATGCACCTGCTCACCCCAGAACAGGATGTCTGAGAAGGGGGACAGCCTTATGGAGGCTGCTGGAGCACGGGATCCATCCCCACAGCAGCCCAGCCCTGGGGAGCAGCACAGCTTTCATCCCTAGGTGATATTGCAGTGGACAGTTTGCCCAGTGGCTGGAGACATGGCATGGTGGTTGTTGCCACCTCTCCGTGGTTGTGTCCTGCAGGTCACGCATGCGCCGAGAGATGCTGGTGGAGGGCACGCAGGACAATGACACGGACCCGGAGCAGAGTGGCGGGACGGCCATCCCCGGGCGCCGGGCCCCCCACAGCCCCGATTCGGACACCGAGGATCACAAACCCGTGTTCGTGGGGGGCGAGCCCCCCTGCGCCGCCGTGCCCGTGAAGGTGAAGGAGGAGCAGGGGGATCCGGGCGGCTGGAGCCGCCGTCGGGACTCACGCAGCCCGGCCGGAGCGGCCGAAGGGACCGGACCTCCCCAGGAGGAGCGGGGGGCAGCCCCCCACGCCGCCGCCCCCAGCCTCCCGCGGCGGGGAGGCCGCGCCGGTGCCACCGCTGGGGGACCTCCGCCGCCGCCACCGCCGCACCCCGACAGCTCCCAGTCCTCGGCGGGGTCGTCCCGTTGCAGCTTGGTGGTGTCCCCAACATCGCCCTCGGCGGCTTCCTCGCCCGGCCTCACCGGCTCGGCCTCGCCAGGACCATCCTCTGCCGGGCCGGTCTCGCCCGCGCTGCCACCGGCTCCCGGCCCCCGGCTCAGCACCAGCGTGCAGCGGCGCCACGAGAAGATGGCCAACCTCAACAACATCATCCACCGCCTGGAGCGGGCTGCCAACCGCGAGGAGGCCCTCGAGTGGGAGTTCTGAGCCCCCCGACACCCTAAATATATATACACACCCCCACACATATATATATATTTTGATAAATGCAGTGTGCACCGAGAGGTGACGAGTGGCCGGCGCCACGGAAGAGGAGCGCCCATGGAAAAGAGGGGACCCCCCCCCTCTATGAATCCGCCCCACCCCTCTGGCTTTGTTTTAAATGTGAAAAACTGGGAACAATTTTAGAAAAGAAAAACAAAAAAACAAAAAATATTTATAGACCTCTTTTAGATATTTTAATAAAAGGATACTTTGGAATTTATTAACAGCTTAAGCTGCTTTGATATTAAAGATAGCTATAAAATCAAGATGATGTAGCAGTCGTGTCATTAAATGTACACTGAAGTCTTGTAGTTTGCCACTGGATGAGATTAAAAACAAATAAACAAACAAAAAAAAAAGAAAACCAACCCACAGAAAAGACTTTTTGAGCAAAGCCATCAAGAAGCACTATGAGACTGACCAAATTTAAGAAACTTTTGCAGTTTCCACCCCTGTCTGTAAGACACTGCATCGCTTCTGCCCCAGCCAGAGACTGCATCCTAGTCCCTGAAGACTCTAAAGCCCCAATGCCATCGAGTATGTATTTAGTTCTGGTGGTTTATGTTTTTGGAAGCCTTTGTAACACAGAATGTCCCGTGCGGTTGTATATGTTGTAGAAATGTCTGCAATAGCCTTCTGGAACAAGATGTAGCATGGTCCCAACGCCGTCCCTCGCGCTTCCTCCGGCCGGTGGCAGCTCCCATCCGGCGTGGTGAGGCTCGTGCCAGCTCCCAGAGGAGAGAAAATGAGGCAAAAGCAAAGAAGGCAACCTGAGTGAGCTTGGGATTTTGGGAGTGGGATGGGAAAATGTCCCTGGGTGTGATGCTTGAGGATGGTGCCAGCTCGCTGGGGATGGACGTCATGGCATCCCGGTTCCCTGTCCATTCAGGAAAGAGAAAGGTGGAGCCTCTGAGCTTTGGCCCTGGAGCAGCAGAGCTTGAGGTGAGCACCCAAAAATCGTGAACCACCCACTCCAGGCTGAGCCCTGCTCAGGGCTGCTCCAGCATCACAGCCCAGCACTTTTTTAGGGAGATCACCAGGGCAGGAAAAGCGTCCCCTCCCCACAGCCGTGTCCCAGGTAGCGGATGTCAGTGATGCCAGGATGAGCTCTGGGGTGTCACATCAGGCTCCTGCCTAAACTGGGCAAGCTCAACCCTGAGCTGGGCAAAGCATCACTGATCCTTGGCTTTCCAGGGCTGATCCTGGGCAGACAGAGGAGCTCAGTGGTGGCACCATCCCGGTGTGCTCCCTGTCACCTCCCTGACCCTGCCACCTCCAGCCGGCCTCTGCTAACAAAATGCCTTTAAACAATGTGGAGTGTCCCACTCTGGGCTGCTCTGCCCTGTCCCCTGCACACATGGCATCACCCACCAAGGCCCTGCCAGGCTCCCAGGCGAAGCATTGACTGATTTTCCACTGCAGATGTTTTTATCAGAATAGAAGGTATTTTTGTACTCGGGTATTTTTGTACTCGGGTGGACGAGCAATGCTGGGTGAGGGCACAGCTCTCCTTGCCCGCCTCTCCTGCCCACGGCTGCTCTGCCACCGTGCTGTGGAAGGTGGAGGTGTGACCACTGACTGCCTTCTCCTTTTTGTGCTAGAGGGAGCTTTAGTGGGATTTGAGGATGCACTTAGGATAGTCCTGAGCACGGCAATCCTGTTGTATGAAAGCCAGCGGGACACACCGGTCACGTTTTTGTTAGGCTCATGTTCTGTACTTCAAAAGTTTCTATGAGATCGATGAACTTTGTTTAACAATTTTGGGAGGAACAAGTTCTGTAAAGAGCCACTAAATACAGAAGTTGGATACGACTCTGGCCTTGGCGTGTGTTTTGTCCGGAGGTGATGGAATGGGAACCCCTCTCACACTTGCCCAGTGTGGGCACCCTCAGAAGTCACAGCTTTGCTTTGGGATTGTGGTAAGAGCTCTCATTATCCCAGTGGCTGGGGGATAAAAAAAAAGGTGTTAAATGGGATTAGTCCAGCTCAGGGTGTGATCCTGCCCCATGAAATTCCTGTGCTCATCTCTGCTGCAGGTTTGCTCCTGCCCCTGGGGTAGCTCAGCGTCCTCCAGAATGACTTGCAGCTTGGTTTATCATAAAATCATCATTTCCTGGGATGGTTTGGGTTAGAAGAGACCTTAAGGATCATCTTACTCCAACGCCCTGCCACGGGCAGGGACACCTTCCACTTGACCAGGCTGCCAAAGCCCTGTCCAGCCTGGCACTGCCGATGGCACCGTGCCCCAGCACAGCTCTTGTTCAGAGCCAACCATCACTGGGCAAGTCAGCAGCTTCTGACACGAGGCAGGGCTGTTTGTGTCTGATGAATTAATAAATCCATATGTTGCATATCTGTTTGAGCTTGTTTGTCAGCGAACATGTTGAGAAGGACTTATCTTTGATGGATATCTGAACGTCTGGAGAAGCTGTGCCAGCTGCCATGGAGAGTGGAAACTTCCCCCTGTGGTGAAGGATGGAGCCACGAGAACCATCTGGGTGCTCTGGGTGCAGCTGCACCCTGGCTGCCCTTGGCACTGCTCCAAATGCCAAATTCCATAGGGGGATGCCTGCCTGGCCAGGAGCAGGCTCCATGTTCTGCAGGGCTCTTGGTGAGCAGGTGACCCTGGCTGGCTTTGTGCCTCAGTTTCCCCCAGAAGTGATGGCCCAACCTCTGCCAGATCTCGTGTTAAAGGGAAGATGGAGACATTCATGCAGGTGGGATGTGTGGGCAGGGACATGGGGACATGCTGGCCACTTTCACATGGGCAGAGTCCTTGGTCCCTGTGTAGCATCAACAAGGGGACAGATATTTTGTCCTGGTTAAGAGATGCCCTGATATGGGACCACCCTGGCACTGGGTGTCCCAATGTTCCCAGGGTGACCCATCCCATCTCACCCCATCCCTGCAGGCAGATATGGGGCTCCAGGACACTGCAAGACCCTGGTATTGGCTATGTCCCCTTCAGGTGACACAGTGCCTGAGGAGCCCCACAGACATGGTGGGCACAGAAGGACTAAAAGAAAGCATTAATTCCCACCTGGATCCCCCTCCCCAGGGGTTTAGAGGCACAAACAAGGACTGTGGATGGGAGGGAACAATTTTTATTGTAGAAAAATCTGTCCCAAGGGAACAAAGGCAGCTGGAGCCACCCAGCCTTAAGCCAGGGCACCCTGACTGCTCCCCCTTGCTCCAGGGTGGTTCACCCCACCTCTGGGCCAGCAGCTTGAGTTTCTGATGTGGAAATAAGATAGAAACACAGGCATGAGACACCAGCTTTGCTCTGGTTTGGCACATGAATCACTCCTCACGCTCTGCTGCTGACACACACGTTCCCGTTCGCCACCACGAGCGATGCTTCCCCTTATTGAGCTGGCACGGGGATGATGTGCTGTCCCAAAATATCCACAGCAAAGCAGTGCCTGAAGCTGCTGAATTCCCCCAGGGTCTGACCCCTCCCATATTTGGCTGCAAGCAGCAATTGCTCCCTATGAAATGCCCGGGGCTGGGTGTCACCAGCTCCCCTGAGCGTGCGGAGCTGCTGCTGCCATTAAGGAAGGGCTGCACTCACTGATATTTTCATTTCAAACCACATCCTGCTGGAGCAGAGGGATCTGGCAGAGCTCAGCCGACCTCAGCCTTGTGCTGGGCCAGGAGGGGAAGTTGGTAGCAGGCTCTCCATTGTGGAACCCACACGGGTGAGATCCCACCACAATCCTCCTCCAGAAGTTGTCAAGGCATGATCCCACTGCAAGAGCACCAAGAGGCCCCAGCAGAGCCAGAGCAGCAGTCGATTTCCAGGAGGCCTCAGTCCATGAGTGGTTTGCAGTTCGCTTGTGCTGAGTGGAGCACCCCAAACCCACATGGGGGCATGGCTGGAGGGCACCCCTGCGGTGCCCATTTCACCACCACAGAGCAGCACGGGTGTCCCTTGATGGCCAGCCCTCACTGGCCCCACCAGCAGGTGTCCATCACCACCACAGCCAGATCTGCACACCCCGGGGTGAGGAGGGGACAGGGCCAGCACCAAGGATGGCCACCTGCTCCAGCTCCTGGCAGGTTCCCAGGGCTCAACCACCGCTCAGGGCTGAGGGCCACGCCGCTTCTGCTGCCAGTCCTGCCGCAGCCGGGCCACCTCCCGGCTGTACTGCTCGTGCAGCCGGCAGAAGGCGGACGGGCCCTCTGCCCTGGCACTCGCCACCTCGCCGTTCACCGCCCGCCTGCGCGGCGGCAGCGGCGGCGGCCGCGGGCTCCCCTCCTCATCGTGCCCACCGCAGCCAGAGGCGTCGGGCGGCCAGTCCTCCCCCAGCACGTTGTTCCACACGGCGCAGCCGTTCTCCTTGGCGGGCAGAGCCGGCAGCCGCTCCCGGGACTGCTCCAGCCCCGGCGGCTTCGGCTTCCACGAGCCGGGAGCGTCCTGGGAACCCCCACATCCTCCGGGCAGCCCCCGGCTCATCTCCTGCAGCTGCTTCTCCAGCTCCCGCACCACCAGCCGCATGTAGTCAAAGCTGGCTCGGGACAGCGACTTCACCCAGGACTCCATGGCCGCCTGGCTCTCCGCCGCCAGCACGTAGGTGCGGGACTTGCTGCCGCCAAAGCGGATGGCGAAGGCGAAGTTCTCGGCTGAATCGCAGAGCTCCACATTGCAGCCCTCCAGCACGATGACGCCCACGGGCTCCCGGCTGTCGCGCTCCTCGAAGTAGAAGAGCATGTTGCCCTTGAGCACGAACCAGCGGCGGTGGTAGGCCGTGTGCCGCTCGCCGCGCTTGTAGAGGAAGCCGGAGTTGTCGGCCGGGGAGTCGCAGGTGGCGTAGAAGGCCAAGCTCCTCTCGTTCAGCTTCATGGCTCCGCGCCCTGCGGGGACAGAGGGGGCTCAGCGCTGCGCCTTAATTGCACGGAAACGAACCATCGCCTTTTTGTTCTGGCTGGCAGCAGCCCTGGCGCCCAGGAAATGGAGCTGCTGAATAAACAACACCGGGATACTTGGGATAAGCCCGCTCCCAGACCAGGTGCTGAGGCCGGCGGATGCCGGGTGGGCTCTGGCTCCCCAGGGCTCGCTGGGGACGAGGTTCACCCCACGACCACCACCCCAGCGGAGTGTTTTGCCACGGAGGAGCCCCAGGCAGGGCCTGTCCCGGTGCCCCACGTCACCTGCACAGGTGACCTTCCCGCCGTGTTTTCCGTGTCGCGCCGCTCCTCCCCGCGGTGGCAGGGAGGGTTCGGCCGGCGCCGTGGATCTGGCTGCCGCTCCAGAGCGCCGTGGCCATGAACCCCGCCACCAGGGCAAGGCCACCGCTCCTCTTATCCCCTAATCGCTGGCGGCCTCGCCGTGCCAGACTTTGCACTCACCTGGACTCTTACCTCCGGTCTGCGGCGGCCACCAGCATCAACGACACGCGCGCGGCCGTGGTGGCCGTGAGAGCGCTGGGTGCGGGGTCGGACGCTGCGAGGGGGCTTTGGGGCACGGCTCGCTCACGGTCACCTTTGTCCTCGGCTCCCACCGCCCCGGCCCGCCCGGCCCCGCGGGCGGAGCGCTGCTCCCGCCCGCCTCCGCCACCGCCCATCCCCGCGGCCGCCAGCGGGAGGGAGGAGCTGGGAAAGCGCTCCGGAGCTCGGCCCCGGGGCAGGGAGCTCCTGGCTCGGCCCAAAATCCCGGCAGGACACGGCTCCGGGCACCGGGAGTGAGGGCCAGGCAGAGCGGGGAGAGCGAGGGGGGAATGGGGGCACGCACTGGAGGGTGCGGGGATATGCACATCCCGGGGTGAATGTATGGATTTACTCGGGGATGTGCACGTGTGGGAAACGCAGAAGTTTAGTCCTGAAGGTGGCTGCACAACGTTGTATTTTTGAGCACGTTTTGGAGGGAAAGAATTGGGATTCTGGCAGGGAACGGGCAGAGGTTGGTGGATGAGGTGGGTGACACAAGCCCTGCAAGGAGGGATGGTGGCAGGACGTGGACTGGTTCTGTGTGGGTGGGGGATGCTGCAGGGGACCAGGCTGCAAGTCCTGGCTGCTCTCCCGACCTTCCAGCCATATCCTGGGGCCACAGATAAGTGTGGGGTGGTCTCAGTGCAGAGGGACACAAGAAGCTGAGTGGGGACAAGCCTCAGCCTGACTTCTGCTCTTGGATGGCCTTCCAGGCTCACAGGACCACCTTGGCAGTGTTGCTGTCCTCACCTTGTCCCAGTAAATACCAGCGTCAAGGATTTGCTCTCCTTATCACTGTCCCTTTCCTCTGGTTTCTTCATCCCCCTGCTCCGCTCCACAGCCATGTGTGCATTTTGGTAATCAAGGAATTTTACAGGTCCCCATCCCAGAATCCCTGCTGTCCCTGACCTCTGCCACAGGTTGTGGTTCACTCCCCACCCACAGATGCCCTCATTCCCCTGCACAACTGCTCAGGACTTTATAATTTTCTGCTTGTGTCAGAGGTTTTCAGTTCTCCGAGGGTTTTCCTTGTCACCTGCAGACTTTCACTTTCAGGCTATAAAAAGGAATTCAAACCAGTACTAAAACCATCTGGGCTTTATCTTCCCTCCTGAGCAGAGCAGCTCTGTTCAAGGTCGCTGGTGGGAAGTCTCAGGGCGCTGCAGCACTTATCTCCCTGCCTAGCTCAGAGATGCCTTTTCACACGGCAAGATTAGAATGGGAAGGGCTGTGGGGAGAAGCAATATCTTTATTAGAGCAGCTCGGCTAATTGGAAAAAGGCAGCAGCGCTCCCAACTCTGCTTTCCTTTCCTGGGACTCCAAAGCCGCGTTTTCATCTTGCAGAGGTTGTTCCTCCTCCACAGCTGCTCTGGAAAATCTTCCCAATTCCTCAAAAACACCGGCAAAATTCCCCTGTGGATTTTTGCTTCCCATTGGGTCTCTCTTGGGACAGTCACATGTGGCTGCACCAGCTGCAGGACTTCCCTTTCTGAGCAGCTCCATATTTTCCCTGTTGTCCCCCAGCATCCCCCCAGCAAGGAGCCCAGACCCCGTTCCTCAGCTTCCCCATCAACTTTTGATGGGAAAAATGGAAAAATGAACTCCCGTGTAGAACTTGCCCGACAGCAGAGGAAAAGGGAAAAGAAAAGGGTCTGAAAGGAGGTGAGGGGGTGCCAGGAGCATTTCTGGACGTGGGATGCCCTCGGCCCCAGCTTCCAGCTGCTCCCATGACCGGTGACTTGCTGCGATTACACAGCAGTGGGTGCTGCGGGCTCAGCCAGGGCAGCGGGAGCTCTGAGTCACCCCAGTGCCGGGAATCGCGGGGTGCTGGGGGTACCGGGGGCTCTGGGATACCTGGCTCTGTGCGGGTCCCCGGCAGAGAATCACCCCCGGGACCCCAAATGGATCCCAAACTGTGACTTGGTGCTCAAGGAGAACAAATCCCGACTGTCACCGCAACGCGGGCGTGGGGCGGGCGCCTCTCGGGGTGCGGGATCTGCCCCCTCCGCTCCCCCGCGGGGTTCCCCGACCACGCCGCCTCCAGCCGGGCACCGGGGCGCTCTGCCCCGGCCCCTCCGGGCAGGCGGAGCCGGGCGGGGAAGGGCCGGAGGCGGCGGCTGCAGCGCGGGGAAGGGCCGGGAGAGGGCGGCGGGAGCCCGGCCACGGCGGGGACGAGGGGACAGCCAGCCTCCGCCACTGCCTCCATCCCGCGCCATCAGCACCCCCCTGGCCATCAGCACCCCCTCCACAACCAGCCCGACCATCCCTAAATCACCGCCTCCGTTACCATCTCCCCCCCAGCCAGCCCTCGGAAGGGACGCGTAAAAGCCAGGAGAAGATTTTGGGGGGCGTTTTCCAGCTCAGCACAGACCCTCACAGCGGAGCGTTTCCAGATGTGGTCGCCCCCTCCGGGCAGGGTGGGACGGACAATACCTCGGTGAGGGATGGGAGAGGTCACCTGAAACCCATCACATCCCACCCAGAGATGTGCGAACGAGCCATCTCCAACCCGCCCCACTCGTCCCGAAAACAGAATGGGCCAGAGCACAGCAATTAAAGAGGGAGGTGGGAAGGACGGCTGGAAGCCGGTGAAGTTTTTTTTTACACAGCAGAAGAAAGCAGCAATGGTTAAAAGCTGAGGGCAGCGCAGAGCGGAAGGGAAGCAGCGCCTGAGTGAGTGTGTGTTTAAGAGCATCTGCGCAGCTCCACATGCACAAACAAAAAAAACAAAAAAAAAGCAGAAGTCGGGGGTAGTGAATTAGCAGTTGGGGACTGAGAAAATCCATACAGGAAGCAAAACAAAAGAGAAATCTCAGGCCATTGGGGCTGAGGACGCTGAGAGGGCGCTTCTGACATAGATGAAGCTGATAAAGAAAAGTGCGAGCGCTGGGAGCTGGGACAGCCGCCCGCGGGAAGGGGGGCAGGCACCCGGATCCGCCGGCCGCTCCCCCGATCTCAGGAAAAGAGCCAGAAGGTGCAATTATGCATAAAGCAACGGCAGGAGGAATTAAAAAGCAGATTTCAAGGTAAGATTTTATCATGTCAGCTGCTCGCAGCCACTTCCTTGTGGGGTTTGGGAAGGGCTGATTGGGTGCAGAGTCACCTGGATCCCTGGCAGTGCCCCAGGGGCTGCGGGGTTATGGCTCAGATCTGATCCGGGGGGGTTGCTGAGGCTGCAGAAGGGCAGCAGGGCTGTGGCCAAACCGGCCGTGGTCCAGGGGAGGCGCAGCTCCAGCACGGAGTTTGCATTTCGGTCGTTTCTTCACTGGAAGGTGGATTGGGAATGGATGGGGTGAACAACTGATGGGAAAACTGTGTTTAAAGCACCACGGAGGAGGGGTGACACGCAGATGTTCACAAATGGCTCAGTGCGTCCCCAGCCCACTCCCCAAGGGCAAATTCCTGCAGCTTCCACCTTCCCAACACCCACAAATCCATTGTGTGGAGTGTGTGAAATCCCAGCTGCCACATCCCCGGGCTTCCTTGGCTTGGCATGCTGGTGGGCACCAGACCCGGGCACCACCACGGCTGCTCTGCCGTGGCTTTTCCTGCGCAATGTGAGTGGCCTCTGTCCCTCTGTCCCATTCCAGACACGGCTTTGTAGGAGCTCTTGGCACACGAGTGGGGGATATCAATGGGACAGATGTGACAGTGCAGACCACAGTAATGCCCTTTACTGGAAAAAGGTGCAGTGCAAGTTTATTTTTGCTCCATTTCCCACGGCAGAGTGGGTGGCTGCGGCGCTGCCGTGGGGCCCCTGCTCTCTTGGGATGAGATGGCACCAGGATGGCTGAGCCTGACCCGTGTCCACCCACAGCAGTTCCCAGCCCTGCTCGGGATCCAGGGACACTGTGACCGCTCTGTCACGGCTGGAGCCCTCGCCCACGGTGTGGGACAACTCTGAGCCCTGTGTCCTGATCCGCTCTGGCTGGACGTGGGCAGCAGCCTGCGCTGCCTTTTGCCACAAGACAATTTGGAAAATTATGAGAAATAGGGTTTGAGACGGCATCTGGCCCACTGCTGCCACCGCACAGGTCCCTCGGGTCCCAGCCCTCGGAGCTGGAACAGGAACGGAGGCATTTTCTTCCCGAGCCTCCAAGAGCCCCTCGCTCGGGCTCCCTCCCGCCTCCCGGGGGGCTGGGGCGGACACCCCCAAATCCACGGAGAAAACATTCAAAAGTCACAGAAACTAAACAAGTATGTGTCAAAATTAAAAATAAATCCACCCCGGGAGCGCGGCCGGGCTGTTTGTGCTGCTGGCTCCGCGGGCGCGGATGCGATAAGATAAAGGCAGGAGCGGGGAGGGGCGGCGCGGAGCTGCGCGGAGCCGGGCGCGTCCGCGGGGCTGGACGGACGGACACACACACACAGGGACAGTCACACGAGCGGACGGACGGACGGACGGACGGACAAGCGGACCTGGCGGCCCCTCCGCTCCGCCCCCGCGCAGCCTCCGCCCCCGGCCGCGCCGCTCCGCTTTACATAACCCGTCCGGGGCCGGGGTCCGCGCCCCGCGCCTCCGCCCGGCGGAAATGCGGAGCCGCCTGCCCCGGTTTCCTGCCTGAGCCGAGCCGAGCCGAGCCGTGCTGAGCCGTGCGCCCCGTCCCGCCCGCCCCGTCCCGGGCGCTCCGCGGCTCCATCATGGGCGAGCGGCAGCCGGACGCCTTCTCCTGCAGGTAACCGCGACCGGGACGGGCTGGACCGGGCTGGGCTGGACCGGGACGGACCGGGCTGGACCGGGACGGGACGGGCGGCCCCGGGAAGCGGCCGCTGCAAAGCGAAAGTAGCGGCGGGAGGAAGCAGCGAGGCGGCCGCTCCTCCTGCGCAGCCCCCGGAGCTGCCCCGGGCTGGATTCTCTCGCCCGGGGAACTCCGGTGCACCCGTTCGGAGTAGTGAGCCCCTTCCTCTGCCAGCCCTCGGACAGCAGCCCCTTCCTCAGCCCATTTCTGTGCGGCACAGCCTTTTCCCTGCCCTTTCCTCGGGCTGCCTCTTTCCAGGGACTGTTCGCCCGTGGGAAGCCGTGGTCCCGTTTTCGTCGTGGGCGCTCCCTGCTCCAGGGGCTCTGTTCCGCTGTGGGTGCCCCCATCCTGGGCACCCCATTCCTTCTAGCACCACGGGACCCCAGAGCACCCCTTCTTTTGGGATCCCTCCACGTGCCCCATTTCCCAGCATCTGTATTTTGGAGATCCCAGAGCAGGGAGCAGCATGCAGGGAGCCAGCCTTGCTCCTCTCCTCTGCCTTCCCCGGACCCCTGCAGCCCCTGCCGTGGGGGTGACCCCTCTGGGAGGGTGCAGGACCGGTGGGGTGATGCCCACCTGCCCCACGTTGTGCGGTCCTGTTCTGCCCGAGGGGGCCATGCCTTGCCTCTGCCCCGTGCCCGCTGTGAGTGCCAAGCAGAGCTGCCACCCAGAGCCTGCCAAGCAGCTCCTCTGACTCTCTGCTCCCTGCAGACTTTGTTGGCCCCGTGGCTTGGCAGGGGCTCGGAGCACGAGGCCGATGCACCAGCGGTCAGCATCCCCGCAGCCTTCCCATGCCCTGCCAGCGTGCCCAGTGCTGCCTGTGCCAAACCCCATCAGGGTCACCCACGGAGAGCCTGGACCCGCTGGCTCATGGCGGTGACACGGTCATTGCAGCCCGGGCTGGGATTTACTGTCAAGGAAACCAGGATGAGTTGCTGAGCTGCGATTTCGATATTGTTGTAAATTGATTCAAGATGTGCTGGAGTTGTGGGCTGGTGGCCTGGGGACTCTGTGGGGCTGCAGCCAGAGGAAGAGGTGGCCTGTGCAGGGACTTGGCGCTGCCAGCTCCTGCATGTCCTCGCTGCTCTTGGATTTGCTGGCAGGAAATGGGATTGGTGTTTAAAGGCCTGTGGAATTAGGGGCAGGTTTCACTTTAACTTGTTTGGGACTAGAACAATGCTCTGGATTTCTTTTTAACTTTTTTTGGGGCAGGAGACACTCATCCCTGTGCATTTTCCCCTCCCCAAAGCTTCTTCTATTTTCTCTTACTTTTACATATTTATTGCCTCTGGTAAGATCTGGTTTGGTTTCACCAGAGCCCACAGGGCTGCAGGTCTGCCAGCACCCTGTGCTGTGTTGGTGAGGTCGGGCTGTGAGTGCCAGTGGCTTTTGAGGGCTCTTCCATCCTCTGCCAGAGCAAATCATCCACACCCACCCACCCATGGCACCGATGGGCACCGTGAGAGTGTGTGACAAATCCCAGCGGGTGACACAAAGTGAAAGTGCAAGCGCTCCTCGCTGCTGGGGTTTGTGGTGCTGCCGCAGCTCGGCAAGGAGAAAGGGCCAAATCCAGCAATCCCCGGGGGGCTGCTGTGGCGAGGCAGGCTGGCTGGGAGCTCAGCTGCTCCCTGCTGTCCCCAGGGACCCCCGGGCAGCCGCTCCCCCAGGAGCACTCCCTGCACCCGGCTTCTCCCACGCCTACACCGCAGCGATTCATTTCATGCAACAAAACAAGCCCTGTCGAAAGAGGCCACCCCACTGCCGGGCTTTTCCCCGCAGGCAGTGGGTGTAGGAGAGTGTGATGGTGTAAACCCGGCTGTGAGGTGCCAGACACCACGGTATGGAGGCAGGCTCGGGGTTTTTTGGGGAGCTGGGCTGGCCACAGCTGTTTGTGCTGGTGGGTTGCTGCGGGCTGAGCCAGCGTGGAGCTTGCATTTGACCTGAGATGGGTTTGGGTTTTCTCTATCCTGTCTGTCCTGTTGGAGTGGTCAGGGAAAGCCAAGCAGGTGAACTTTAATCGGATTTGAAGTGCTGTAACATCACCCACATCTCCAGAGCTCTGTGGTGCTGCTCAGTCCACACAGAGCTGTAAATTAAGGCCACTTTGGGTCTCTAATATAGAAAGTTGTGTAGTGCCAGGAGGAGTGAAATGAGAGGAGTGTGTATGTCCTGTGAGAAAGGGGGAGAAGGAGGGCAAAATCTGCCTTCCCACACTGGCTTTTAAACTGATTTCCTACACGTGTGGAATTCGGGGATCTTTCTGTCCTGCTCCTTTCTTGCTTTTTAACTTGCTGGCTTGGTTCAGCCAAAAGTGAGAGAGGGAAACTCCTGAGACCCCATGGGATTCTCCAGCTTGTGTGGACACAGCTAGAGGGTCACAGGGAGCGATGGTGCTGTGCCATCACCCTCTGTGAGACCCAGAGGATCCTCACCAGCACAGGGAGCTGCTCCAGAGGGAAGAGGAGGACAATGCTGGGCAGTTTCTGCTGTGGATTGGCTGGCACTGGCTTTGGCTGTTTTATGGTGATGCTGTAAATACGTGGGTGTATCTCACATCCCGAGGCTGCAGCCAGACCCTTTCCCCACCTACCCCCCTTTCACCAACCCCTCCTGCCTTCCTGAGTGCCAGCATCTCCATGCCCACCCCCAAACGGCTGCAGCACCCTGCCTGTCCCCTCAATCCAGGGGTGCATCCAGATGTTCCTCCAGCACCCGCCATCTCTGGGGGATCGGGATGCAGATGGGGCTGCACCATCCCCATCCTGGAGGGAGGCTCTGCATCACCCAGCCCTTGCAAGCCCACCTGTGGCTGGCTGGATCCCCCAGGGACCTGCATCCCCCTGAGCCCCCCTCCAGGGCCCTGCATCCCCCCGAACTCGCCATGCCAGATGCAGTTCCATTGAAAAGTGCCGTTCATTGTAACCTGGCCTTTTATAGCTGCCTCGGAGCGGCTGCGGGGCCGTGCCAAGAAAGGCTGCAGCCGGCTCAGAATAGCTCTTTTCATGGAGGACATCCTGGGAAGGAACAATGTTCCCGCTCTTGGGATTGTGGGAACTTTGTATTTCTGCCACTCAGGAAGTGGGGAGCTGCGGGCGTCTCCCAGCCCCTCGCTTCTCCCTCTCCCGAAAATAGTCCTTGGGATGAGTTTTGAGTATTCCTGTGCTTATAAAGGGAGATGCAAATGCCTCCGGACGCTTCTCCTCCAGTTGGGAACAGTTATTTCTGGGAGAGCCGGCACATCAATCACATTTCCTATTCACGTCACTGGCGTGCGTTTTCCTGCCGTGGAACTGGCAGCGAGTGGGGCCGGTTTCATTTTCGGGTGGTGGTGCTGCACATGCACAGCAGGGCTGGGCACAGGGCACAGCCACGTGGGCTCTGCTCCCTCACACTTCCCCTCGAGGCTGGCTTTGTGGTGCTGGGTGCTGGAGGGTGACCTCCACACCCCTGGATGGTGGGAAGGTGGCGAGCTGGATCCGGCAGCTCCTCCGTGGCGAGGCCAGCTGGCTCTGAATGCTCATCCCCTGGGAGTGGGTGGCAGGATTGGGCGCTGGCTCCCAGCACTGCCCTGGCACTGCTTGGTGCTGCCAGCTCCTCTGGCTGCAATTAAACAACAAATGCATTTACTGGGACAAATAACCCATTGCTGGATCCAGGCGCGGATTCCCGTCCCGGTCGGTGCTGGCACCGCCACTGCAGCAGTGCTCAGGTTGGGCAAGAGTTTAAGGGAAGCTGCTGGGGGTGGCTGGGCTGCAGGGCTGGATCCTGCACAAGCCCCAGCTCGCTGTCTCAGCCCGCATCAAAGCCACCGCGCCCGGTCCGTCCCGTCCTGCTCTTCCTCGAGTTCCTGGCCCAGCACCCCAAAACAATCCCAGCACCCCAAAACAACCTCAGCACCCACAAACAGCCCCGAGGTGGGGCGGGCTTGGTGACGTGCAGGTCTTCCAGCAGCCGGCAGGGATGGAAGCCCCCCAGTCCCAGCTAGTCCGTGGTGCATCCAAGGATGGGCTGGATTCTCCACTCAGAGCAAATTGAAGCCATCAGAAGTCCTTCTTCTGACCTGCAGGATGGCCAGGAGCTCCTCGTGGGAACATATGAGGAATAAAATGTCAATTCTGCCTCAAAGCCACTGGCTGCTGGATTCCAGCTTTGTGGAACACAGCGGGCTGGAGCAGCGGGAAGCTCACCCAGCAGCGGGAACTCGCATCCCTGTGGATGTTGCTGCTGAAACCTGGGGCTGAGCAGAGGAGCAGGAGGCTGCTGTGGCAACTCCAGCAGGGATTCACCCGGGATAGCTCTTTCCACGTGGGAAGTGCACCAGGCAGAAGCAGCGAGGTCGGCATGGTGCCAGTGCTGGGAGGAGGAAGCGCTGGGGAGTATTTCCCATCCTCGGGCTGGAAAAGCACGTTGCTACTGGAGACGGCCTTCGGCTGCTTCCCACCGCGTGGCACGGACGAAGCCCGGCTTTTCCCGCGCCACAAACCTCTCCTGAAGCTGGCACGAAGCGAGCCTGGAAGGTGAATTCCCTACCCTGGGAATCTCCCACCTGCCCGAGCAGCCGTCCGCATGAGCGCCTCGCTTCCCTCCGCGCTTTGCGGGAGCATCCCTCCGAGCGTGCCGGCGGCGTGGGCGGCGCGGCGGCGATTCCCGGGTGCCGGGAGGAAGCGGGAGCGCTGCGGAGGATGCTGAGTCACCGGCAGGCTGGCGGCGCTGATAGACGGGGCCCTGCCGGGGGTTCGGCCGGGCTGCGGCGGGCGCATGCCCCGCGCTGCCGCGGCGCCGGACGGCCCCGAGCTTTGGGCGGCTCTTCTGAGAAGGCGAGGCTGGCGGGGGGCAGATAACATCTCCCCTCGCCTGCAACCTTGGCGGGACGTGCTCGGCAGGGCAGCGGGTGGGCAGAGATAGAGCCCCGCTTCCCGGCGTTATCGCCGCCCCGGCTCCAAACACGATGCCCCGTGCCCGCACGTTCCTCATCGCCCTCTCGCTTCCTCCTGGCCCCTCAGGGTTTTTGTTTTGTGGGTTTTTTTGTAAATTTTCCTCCCCCTGACACATACAATCCGCTTTTCCTCGCCTCCCAGCAGCCGGGGTGCTGCTGCTGGAATTTCGGGGAGGCGGCAGCGCCTGTGCCGGCGCGGCAGGATCCGGGTGGGTTGGCCGATGTTTCCTTCCTGAGCGGAGTGCACGGCCCCGATAAGTGCCCCGGGCGAGCACGAGGTTCGCTGGCGAGCAGCGGGGCCGGCCCTGGGGAGCACCACTGCCGGCTCAGCCGGGCACGCCGTGCCAGCCACGGTGCTGCCAGATTGGCCTGGCAGTGAAATCTGCCGGGGGCACAGATACGGCGTGGTTTGCCAGAGCCCGGCAGCTCCTCGGTGCCGTAGGCAGCACAGCATCCCCTCAGGAACGCGCTCACCCCGGGCAGTCCCAGCACCCCGGCAGCCTCTTCTCAGGCCGCTGGGGCCGGGAGGGTCTGGCAGCGAGGCAGCTCCATCCCTGCATTTCTGCAGCTTTTCATGTTGCTTCCTCCCTTCCCGCCCCCGTTCCAGTTTTATCAACTCCGCTGAAATCGGTCCCTGGAGGGAAACCCATCGGCGCTGCGGAGCCTTGGCAGGAGGCGAGCGGATGTGGCCGGGCCAGGCGTCCCCGCGGGCAGCTGCAGGCAGCTGTGCTGGCAGGAAGCCGCGCAGACGCCCCGCGCCGGGACCTGCCCGCTCCCCACCGCGCAGGTGGGGAAACTGAGGCACGGCCCAGCCAGGTGGGGATGGGCGTGTAAAGGAGCTGCGGCGGGGCTGGGGGCTCGGGGTCCCTCATGACCGCTGCTGGTTGATCACATGGCCGTGCTGCTCGCTGGGAAGCAGCTGCCCCCTGGCCATTTCCAGTGTATCCACGGGAATGAGGCAGCTTAGAGTGGGACCCGTCGACCACAGCGTTCCCCAGGCCTTGAGGATGCACATTCCAAGTGGGATATGGCCACTCCAGCTAGGAGTTGGCGGGGTGGGGGACACATGGGGACCCTGGGGCTGCCCTGACCACCCGTGTGCTCTGTCTTGCAGCGCGGCCGCCTCGCTGGAGCCTCGGCAATGAATGGGCACTCGCTGCCGGCCGGCACGCCAGCGCATCCCCGGGGCTGGCATGAGTTCTGCGAGCTGCACGCCATCAGCACCGCCAAGGAGCTGGCGCGGCACTACCTGCGCTTCGCCACCGAGCACCCGCACCATGACCTCCTGGCCGCCGAGAACTTCTCGGTGCAGTTCACCGACCTCTTCCAGCAGTACTTCTGCCACGAGGTGAAGGAGGGCATCGCCATGAGCCAGCTCCGCATCCTGCCCGCTGGCCCGGCGCGGGATTACCGGGACACGCACCGGCGGCACACCGATGCTTCCCTGGGCACGGTGGCCACCAAAGCCGAGGCGGAGCCCGGTGCCCGCCCCGAGCAGCCCGCCCGAGCCGCCGAGGCTGCTCCCTCTGGACTCCGCAAGTCCTGGAGCTCGGAGGAGCTGGCGGGGCCGGCGCGGAGGCCCTTCTCGCTCAGCCAGCTGCGCAGGAGCTGGCGCAGCCTCTTCCGACGCCGCTCCTCGGACGCGCTCCCCGGGGACGCCGATGGCGAGGCGGCCGAGGCGGCTCTCAAGCCGGGACTGGGGAAGCGCATCCTGCCCTGGGGGCTGTCGCGGGAGCAGCCCCCCGAGGTGCGCAAGGAGGGGCTGCTCAAGTACGGGCTGCTGGATGAGAATTCCCTGGACAGCGGGACGCGCTGGCAGCGCTGCCGCCTGGTGCTGCGGAGAGCGGGGCCGCCCGACGCCGAGGAATTCCTGCTGGAGCTCTTCGACCCGCCCAAGGTAAGGAACTGCCTCCTCTTGCCTGTTCCAGCCAGTGATGCTGCGGGTCCCTCATTTAGGGATGATGCCCAGATGCCAGAGCATCCCCCAGGGAGGAGCAGGGCCACGGTGCAGCCAGCACCACGAGGGTTCCTCACCACGAGGGTTCCTCACCACGAGGGTTTCTCACCACGAGGGGCCCGGGTGGGTTTGCTCTGCCACTGCTCTCCCCCTGCTGCAGCCACACGAGGCTGGACCTTGTTGTTTAATACCTCTGAGAAGGAGAAAAAGCCACCCCTGTGGGTCTTGTCTGGGGAGTGAGAGATGCTGAGACCAAGGTGTGCTAGTTGCTGCAGTCGGTCAATGTGTCATTGCATTTCTCCCTGCTGGGACTCCAGGGCTGGGTTTTCCAGCTGGGAGCACAGTGCCTGCCTTCTGAGCTGAGGATAGAGACTGGTGGCCTCCATCCCACTCATCCCAGCCTCATTCCACCAAGGTGTGGGGCAACCCAGTCTGATGAACCCCAAACTCACCCTGTGCTCTGGCTTTAGCAACCTGAGCATCTGCTCACCTGGGCAAGCTGGGAGAGGAAAGGGAAAATAGGAGTTGGGCTCTGTGCCTTTCTCTGCTCCCAGTGGGACCCACAGTTTTAGTTTTTGTAAGGAGTTTTGTGACTGGAAGTTCAGCTCTCAGCTGCTGCAGGGAGCCCCCGTGGTGCTGGGACGTGGCTGGAGTGGAGATGATGCAGGATGTGAGGGAGTGGGGAGTGATGTGGGGGGAGTTGGGGTGTTCAATCTGTAAAAAGACAGTTCCTCCACATGGCAGGACTTGCACAGGCGTGATGGGATGAATTTTCTTTTTTTTTTCTTTTTTCTTTTCTTTTTTTTTTTTTTTTTTTTTTGTTCTTGTTTAACTTTGATGACAAACTTGTGCTTTGGAAGGAGAAAACCTCCGGTAGAGCTGGAGCCTTGTCCCTGCCTTCAGGGCAGCAGGGTCAGGGAGCAGCTGGCTGAATTCCTGCTATTTCCGTCAAACGACTCCAATATTAAATATTTGAAAAAAGAAACAACATCAAAATTGTAACATCTGAAAGTAAAAGCTGGTTTTGCTCCGTCATGTCAAGGGTTGCAGTTGTTTGTCCCCGTGGGAGTGTGTGTCCCCATCCCGGGGCACAGGGAGGTCAGAGGCACTCTGGGGCACTTGGAGGGTGCTCCAGCAGCTGGAAAGCACTGCCTTTTTTCCTCCCTCACCCCTTTTCTCCCTTTTCCTTTTTTTTTAATCTTTTATTATTTTTTTTAATCCCCCCTTTTATTTCCCCCCCTTTTTTTTCCTTCCTCCTTTTTCTTTTTTCACTTCCCCTTTTCTTTTTTCCCCCCCCCCCCTTTTATTTTTACTACCCCCATCTTTTTGTCCCTATCCCCCCCTTTTTTTTTCCTTTTCTCCCTTTTTCTTTCTTTGTTTCCCTCCCCTTTGGGAAGCAAGCCCAGCACATTCTTCCTCTCCCCACATCCCTGCCCAGCTTTGACCCAGGGGTGGGAGACACTTCAAACAAGACACTGACCACGTTCCCCCCGTGCTCTGAGCATTTTTCCTTGCAGTCTCCATGGGATGGAGATTTCCTGGTGCTCCACATCCCCACGAGGCTGGAGACCCCAGAGCCCCGAGCAGAGGGGTTCTCAGCCAGGCCTGCGGAAGTGGGGGGATGTTCCTTGCTGGATTTTGCAAGTCTCTGGATTAAATTGCTTCCTGTGCAAATATTCTCAGGGCGGCTCCTTCCTTTCCAATTCCCTGGGCCAGGGCCAGCTCCTGTCTCCTTTACAGCACAATCAATCCTGACCCTTTCCCAGTAACTGTGGTTGAATTCCGGGGGTGGTGGAAAATCCCCCACGGTGCTGGTGGCTCCCACTCCCCAAACCCAGCATGGGGCAAACCACAGAGCAGCGAGAACAGAACAGTTTGTTGGGGGGTTATTTTCCTTAAAAATAACTAAATAACACTCAACAACCCCCTGGGAATGGCTGTGAGGAGCCCCCTCCTTTCCATCCTCCTGCTCCCAGGGCTTTGCCACTGCTTTTCCCCCATCTCATGGGTCTGTTCCTGATTTGAGGATGCTGTTGATCACCATAGAAAATTGATGGTTTTAAATAAACAACTGTAAAATCAGTTATTGGGATTTTTCATCTCCAACTGATCTGTGGATTGGGAGGTTGGTTGCCCTCAGGGTCTGCCTGGAAACACCCTTCCTCCTCTTCCTTCCCCCTTCCTCCTCTTCCTTCCCCCTTCCTCCTCTTCCTTCCCCCTGCCTTCTCTTCCTTCCCCCTTCCCACCCTGTAAATAATAGGATGCAATTGAAATTTCATCTCAGCCAAGCCCCCAGACATCCCTCCCCTTGGAGTGACCTTGGAAAAGGCAGGTGTGTGGGGAAAGGAGGGGGGTCCTGCTGCTTTTGGCAGCTTTTATTTCATTCCCCCCCTTCCTCCTGGTGCTCCAATGAGGCCTCTGAGCTTAATCCCATAACGTGCCTGGCATCAAAGGGAGTGGGGGCTTTGAAGAGCCCTGATCCCATTTGCTGCTTGGGTGGCTGTGCTGGGTGAAGGGTCAGGGAGCTGTGCTGGAGGATGTGGCAATACCAATGGCACTGCCTGGAGAGGGCATCCCCTGCCCCAGGCCTGTGCCAGAGCAGAGATGAGGATTTTGGGACAGGGAGCAGCTCCCATGCTCTCAGCCACAGCTGGCTTGGCTTTGGCATCGCTCCCTCCTCCCTCGAGCACTGGAAAAATGATGGAGGGATTTGGGGATGATGGGATCTGTCCTGGGAGAGGGTCACTGCCTGGCTGCAGGGCACAGGACTGGGGGGCAGTCCCACCCTGGGGACATTCCCGAGGGCAGAGTGAGGTGATGATGCTGTGTGGAGGAGGAGCTGGAATAGAGGGATATTGGAATGCCTGTAGTGCTTGTATATATGGCTCTGTCTATCTAAGAATATATATATATGTATATATGGCTATATATATAAAATATATATAATATATACGTATATATGGCTATATATATAAAATATATATAATATATATGTATATATATGTGGCTATATAAAAATATAATATATATGTATATATGGCTATATATAAAATATATATTATATATGTATATATGGCTGTATATAAAATATATTTATATATATATATATATGGTTATATATGAAATATATATAATATATTCTTTATATATTTTTTATTAATTTTTTATTTATATGTATATGTGGCACAGGAAAACCTGGGCATGGTCCTGGAGTTGCCCCCAGGTGGATTCTCTCACGTCTGTTATGAGGGCAATGCTCACCCGTGCTCCCTGATTTCCTTAGAGGCATTAAGTGTTTTCTCCTCTCCCACACCATTTAATCCCATCCAACCTTTAGGACTGGGTACCTCTGAGGTCTCTCCACCTTCATAAATTTCAACCACTTGAAACCATTTGGGGCTGCCCCTTTCCTCAGCTGAGCCCCAGCCCCAAATTCCTCTTCTATGGCCGAATCCCAAACTCCATGAAAGCCGTGATTCGCAGCGGAAATGTCCCGAGCCGTTTCTGTTGACCAGATGTTTTTACAGGAAGGGGAAGGGAAATGGGATTTGCATTTGTGCTGCTTTCTTTATAGCATTTTAATGAAATCCAGGGCGTCCCACAAATTGATGGCACGCCGGGACTGGCCGGGAAGGCTCCTTCCGGAGAAAGCCTTGGAGCCCCTGCCACAGCTCCAACATCTCTGCTGGAGCCACGGGAGGAGCAGCATTTTTATCTCTGCTCAGTGTGAGGCTGCTTTGACTTCCTTTTTTTTCTTTTTTCTTTTTTTTTTTTTAATTTTTTTTCTTTTTTTACACCTTTCACCTGAATCTGGTTTCTGAGAACTGCCACCTCCTGAGCCAGCAGGTTCCTGTCCCCGATTTTTGGTGCTTGGGGCTGTGAGTGGCAGCTGGTCAGGCATGGGATGGGGCACATCCCAGTGTTTTGGTCTCCATTCCCTATCCCTGCTCCTCCTGGGGCTGCTCAAAGGTGGCCTGAGTGACTCAGCCAAGGAATTGCAGTGGTGGAGGGGGAATTTTCCTCTCTGGGACACCTTGAGAAGAGTTTTCCCAGTGATGGGAAGAACCTCAGTGTTCCATCATCCCATCCCTGGTCCAGAAAAGGACAGGTTTGTGTCAGTCTGGATCCCCAAGGGACCACATCCCTCTCCTGCCATCCTTTTCCTGGCATTCCCAGGACTTCATCCCACTCTTGGTATCCTTCTCCTGGCATCTCCGTGGGCTGCCTCCCATTCGTGGCATCCTTCTCCTGGCATTCCCAGGAACTTCATCCCTCTGTTGGCATCTCCATGGACTGCATCCTGTCCTGATGCAGCTGAAGTTGTCCCTGCTCCCTGCAGGGTGTTGGCCTCGTTGACTTCTCAAGATCCTTTCCAACCCAAACTATTCTGCTCTTCTATGATCCCTCTCCAAACATCCTGCTCCCAGCATCCCTCTCCTGGCATTCCCAGGGACTGCATCCCTTTTTTGGCATTTCCAGGGGCTGCATCCTGATCTGGTTGGTGTCCCTGCTTATTGCAGAGGGGTTGGACTGGGTGGCCTTTGAAGGTCCCCTCCAACCCGTGTCATTCTGTGCTTCTGTGATCCTGCTCCCAGCACCCTCAAGGATCGCATCCCTCTCCTGGCAACCCCAAAGACCACACAGCCAGGAGCTGGGAAAACTGCTGCCATGACCCTGGAGGGGTTTGGGTGTCCTTCAGATCCCTTGGGAGAGGCAAAACCTCCCCTGAAGGCACCTGGAGCTGCCCCAAAACCCTCGGGCAGCCTCTCCCCGGGGCAGGGCGGGCGCGTCCCTCGCTGCTCTCTCTGTTCTTCGAAGGCTTTGTGAGATTTTGGTGGTGACTTTTGCTCTCTTCCCCCTCCCCCCCCCGGCTCTGTTTTTGGGTATCGAGGGGGGTGGGAGGGAGGGCGAGGAGACAAAGGTTATTTGTCATTTATTAACCACAACTTTTTCCATCCTTGGTCATGCACGGAAAAAACACTTTTAGCAGCGTAACCACAGCCCCGGCGTTAATTGCTGAAGAGCAGAGTTTCTTATTTTGGAAACTGTTGCTGGGATGGGGCTTGCCAGGGCCGGGGTGTGAGGGGAAGGGTGCAGGTTGGACCCCAATACCTGCCTCATTGAACTCTGGGTTTTGGGCTCTGAAGGATTCCATCCTTTTAACCCCATCCTTTAAAATCTGCCCTTCCCGGCGATGTTTTCCTGCTGCTGTGCCCACCCTGCTTATCAGAGTGTCACTCACAGGGATGCTGCAGAGCTGCTCGGGGTGGAAAGCACCACGTGCCAGCTGAGAAGTGGGCAAAAAATGGAGATATTGGGCAAACCACAGGAAAAAGGACTGGGAAAGCACTCAGGGAATGCATTGCTTGAGAAGAGCTGTGGGTGCTGGGTCCCCACAGCTGGTGTGAAATGCCTAGTGGGGGTTTTTTGGGTGGTTGTCTCTCTTTTTTCCCCCTTTTTCTTCTTTTTTTTCTCTCTCTCTCTCTCTCTCTCTTTTCACGGCCCAGGATGTGGTTGTTTCGAGGCTGAGAGCTGCTTCTTTCAAAGGTAAATATTTATGAGAGCCTGCGCAGGCAGCGTGGGGCCTGGAAGGATTCAAGGATTCATCCCAGCCCTGGTGGGGGCTCAGCTGGGGTGGACCCTGCTCCTTCCCACCAGGCAGGTCCCAGCTCCAGTGTCTGTGATGTTCAATGTAATTTTGGGATTGTGTTAAAAATGAGCATTTTGGGCAAACTCACTTCTTCAGCCCCAGGCAAGGGGTAGGAATGAAAATACCCATCCAGTGGGATTGAATGCTCCCATGTGGCCTTTTGAACCTTTTCCATCATCCTGGCTGATGCAAAACGTTGGGAAAAATCCCAGGACACCCCAGGGACTGTGGGGAGCCTGCAGAGGCTGTGCTGGACCCCCTCATTCCTGTGGGGCTGAGGTTTGGGGTGACTCAGTCCTGGCTGCAGCAGCTCCCACTTGCACGCAGACACCTTGTTTACTTTCCATGCTCGTTATTTATTCCAGGAAATTATTAAAGCAGCCCACGCTGGAACCGAATCTGGCATAAAATAAATTAAAAAAAAAAAAAAATAAAAATCAAGGGTCTGGTGAAAGCTGACTGTTTACAGACCTTGTTTACAGCCCCCATTACCCTCAGCCCTGCTGTGAGCTGCTGGGGTAGCTGGTTTTGGGGGGCTTTGCTGGGTTTTGGGGGGTTTTGGGGGGTTTGGGGGGCTTTGTGGGGTTTGCAGGGTTTAGGGGATCATTGAAAGGTTTTTAGGGTTTTGCAGAGGTTTGGGGAGTTTGGGAACATTGGCTCATTCAGAGCAGGGAGGATGATCGAAGAACAGCGAAACCCCCAGCTCCAGGCCTGGATGGGATTTCTGGACCCCCCAAATCCCACCCCGCGGCTCTTGGGGTGCTGTTTTGCAGCACCCCGGGTTAATTTGGAAGGAATCCGGGGCTCGGGGGGCTCGGGGCTGTGCTTTCCCCCGTCGCCGTTCGCCGGCGCTCGCAGCCGCCCGCAGCGGGAACAGAGGGACCTTTGTGGCCAGGCCACCCCCGAGCCAGCGCTTCGGGCCAGCACAACGGTGCCTCTTGTCACCGCCGGGCACGGTCCCCTCGGGGACAGCTCTGTCCCCTGCCAGGGCCCGCGGGGTGCTCGGAGACAGGCTGTGCTGGAGGCTCCTTGTGTGCCGGGTGGAGGATGCTCTGCGGTGGGCAGAGAGGGGTTTTTGTGGGGTGGTGACGGGGTGGGGGATGTTGAGCTCGCACAGCAGCGGGAATCACCTCCTGTGTTCCTCTTTGAGGGTCGGGGAACCTCCAGGCTGCAGTTCCCCAGACCCAGCATGGAGCCAGGATGGTGCTCGCTGCTGTCAGGTCTCCAGCTGAGCAATCTGCACCTGCAGAGAGGCAGGAATGTTTTGGGAATGTGTCACCCTGGGGCCAGGGGAGCTGAGCTGAGCTAGGGGTCCCTGCAGCAGTGGGATTCCAGTCCCAGTCCCCAAAACCAGCATTGGCAGGGTGGACCTTGTCCCTTTGGATGAGCTGTGGTGCAAACACCTGAGGAAGAGCGTTGGGATTAACTGTGCTGTCAACTCCCCTGGAGCACTGGGATTGGATGCAGGAGAGAGGGATTAGTCAGCTGCAGATCCCTGAGGATGAGCACCAGGATTAGCCATGGTGTAGATCCCTGAGGATGAATAACTGGAGTGGTTGTGGTGCGGATCCCTGGGAATGAACACCAGGATTAGCCATGGTGCAGATCCCTGAGGATGAGCACCAGGATTAGCCATGGTGCAGATCCCTGAGGACACATTTTGGGATTATCTATGGTGCAATGTCCTCAAGGATGAACGTTGGGTTTAACAATGGTGAAACTCCCAAGGGAAACCACCTGTGGGATTTCCTGCCACACAAAATCCCCGAGGAAGAAGGCTGGGATTACCCTTGGTGCAAACTCCTGAGGATGATGGCTGCTCCAGCAGGCACTTTGACTCTCCAGCAGGACCCTTGGAGCCCTCGCAGCCCTGCAGGGCCCTGCTGCCTCTCCCTGTCCTGCCCTGGCACCAGGGGATGTTTCCCACCCAGTTCACCCAGCATTCCCTGGAGAGGAGCTGTGTGTATCCATGCTCCTGGAAAACCTCACGGCTTCCCCCAGGGCTGCAGGCACAGGATATGGTTTTGTGTCCATCCAGCACAGCCAGGCCACGCCAGGCCTGGAACTGCAGCTTGGCTGAGGTTTGTCCCTTGCGTAAGGGCCACAGTGATTTACAAGAAGTGACAAATCTCGCCCGTATCCGTTGGGGACCTTGCACAAGGGCTCAGGCACTTCCCCACCTCCCGCGGTGACTCAGGGTGGAAGCGAGAGCCGGCGTGGGGAAACCCCCGGGGCGTGGAGGGGCCGGGGGCAGCTCCTGGTGCTCTCGAAGGATTTGCTCTGCACGAACTTGGCCTGATGGCCCAGCCACTGCCAGCGTCACTGTGCCACTGCCAGCGTGACAATGCCATCACCACCACGGCACTGCCGTCATCACCGTGCCACCGTCATCATCGTGCCACTGTTATCATCACTGTGCCACTGTCACCATGACACTGCTGTCATTGCTGTGCCACCACTGCCAGGCCACCACTGTCATCACTGCACCACTGCCATCACCACCAAGCCACTGCCACCACTGTCATCATCATGCCACTGTCGTTCTTGGAGGGTCACCTTCCCCCTCACCTGAGTGGGAAAAGCACCCCCGGCACCCTCAGTGTCCCCTGAGCATCCAGACAGGACCTGCTCCTCATGGCAGCAGCTCACAGCTTCGTGGGGAGAGCATTCCTGACACAGCTGGGCGAGCTGGGAGGAGCTTTGCTGTGAAAAACACCATCAATCCCAAATATCCTTGTTGGAGATTCAGTGGGGCAATCTCCATGTGGAAGCTGGTGGGGTTTGGGCTGAGCCAGAGCAACACCTGTAACATCCTAAACATTCCACCCCATCCTGAGCACACTGAGCCAGGCATTACCCATCCCTGCAGTGCTGCTGGGGCACCTCTTGCCGAGAAGGAGCCCGTGGGTGAACCCTTGGCGTGTTGAGTGTGCACTTTTGGTTACTGAGAACTCCCTTTCCCGGTACCGGCCGCATCGAGCAGGGCATCTTGCGGTCAGGTGCGGCAGCGGGGGCACCGTGCCTGTGGTAGGCACTTCCCCGAAGCCAGCCTGGTTTTTCGGGCGCCCTATCTCTGTGCTGCATCATTTCCTTCTCCCTTCAGGCTCCAGCTGCGCTCTCCACGCCGAGAGACGCAGGGGGCTTCGCAGAACTCCCTTTTCCTGGAATTCCCCCGTTTCCCGAGAAGCCGACCCCAGCGCTGTGGTTGGGGTGTTGATAAAACCCGCTCAGGGTCACGCTGGACGTCACAACTCCCGCGTGGGAATGTGGCCAGGACGAGAGGTCCTTTCACCTTCTCCACACAGGACTTTGCACAGGGCACGGCTGCGTTCCGAAGGTGGCAGAAAAACCAAATTCCTTCGGGATTAAAGCCCCGGCGCCAGCGCGGCGCCTCACGGCAGCCCGGTGACAGTGATTGCAGCACAGCACAGCTGCAATCACTGTCACCAGCGGGCCCGGGGCTGCCGGAGCCACCGCGGTGTCACCAGCCCCGTGCATGACGCCGTGCACGAGCGACTTCTAAGAACTTTCTTCTCGGGGCTGATAAGGGCTGATCCCTCTCTGCTGCGTTTCCGGCCCCAGAGAACACCGAGTGCTGACAGGGAGGGAGGAGGGGGGTGGAAAAAAAAAAGAAAAAAAGCACAGCTAAAGGTGGTGTGGTTGGGTGACCGAGGAAGTGTCCGCTGGGGACGTTCTCAGTGTCATACAGGTGGTTGGGGACATGGTGGGGGTGGGTTTGCTGTGAGTGCCACAAGCTCGGGGCAGAATTTGGGCAGTTTGGTTGGCAATGCTGCTGTGGGGGTGTCCCAGGGTGTCGGGGCACTGTCGCTGTGTAGGGACAGTGTGAGTGAAGAGGGACACTGGAACCAGAATCCCATGGGATGATGAAGCCACTGTGTGAATCACAGCCAGCCCAAAATGTTGTGTGGCAAGCCTGGCACAGGGGGATGAGCAGGCCTGGCACGTGGTGGCACTGCCTGGGCCTTGCCAGGATGCATGGAATGGTTCTGGCTGTGGGGCTGAGCATGGAGCCTTGGCTCTGTTACTCAGCACCACTGGGTGATTTTTTTTGCCCAATTTAGTGATTTTTTGCCCATTTCAGTGATTTTTTTTCCCCCCTGGCACCCCAGATCCTGTGCCACGTGCTGCAGCCTCCTGAGGAACCGAAAGCTGCCACAGGGATATTTTAGCCCTTGTGGAAGTGCTTGCTCAGCATTTTGTCACATGCCTGTGTCAGTGCCAAACCCGCTGGGGAGCTCTTGGCAGGCCACTGACCCTCGCAGCCACCAGCAGGATGTTCCCTGCCTGCACCCCAATTTCCCCATTGCTGCCACATCCCTGGAACATGCTGCCACGCTGGGAACCCCCTTCTCCCTCCTCTCCTCCACCCATCCCTCCACTGCAGGGTCCTTGGGACCCCTGAGATGGCTCTGGATGTCACTCAGCCCCCCTGGGGTGCCCCGACAGTGACTGGGCAGTGCCGTGAGGGGTATTTCCTTGCCACAAAGGGGTATTTCCTCACCACACAGGGTATTTCCTTGCTGCTGGGGTATTTCCCTGCCGAGCTGGGTATTTCCTTGCTGTGCTCCTGGATGGGGCAGAGCAGGATGGTGTGGGGCAGTGTTTTGGGGTGTGGGGCAGTGTTTTGGGGTTAGGGCAGTGTTGAGGGTGTGGGGCAGTGTTTGAGGGTGTGGGGCAGTGTTTTGGGGTGTGGGGCAGTGTTTGGGGTGTGGGGCAGTGTTTGGGGTATGGAGCAGTGTTTTGGGGTGTGGGGCAGTGTTTTGGGTTGTGGGGGAGTTGGGGCTCAGCCCAGGCTCTGTGTTCCCCCTCACAGGGCTCCAAGCCCAAGCTGCTTGTCGCCTGCTCCACCGTGCAGGAGGTGAGGAGGTGCACACGCCTCGAGATGCCCGATAACCTCCACACCTTTGTCCTCAAGGTAGGACCTGCTGAAAGGGTCTGCAGCCACCCCCGAGGCCTTTCCCACCCTCTGGGGCTCCCAAAAGCTCCCGTGCCAAATTTCAGTTCCTCTTCCCATCCGGGCAGGGGATGCACAGGGGGATGTGGAGTGCAGGGTGGGGGATGCGCTGTCCCTGCTGGGCTCCCCAAGTGGGTGGGTGGGGGATGCACATCTCTCTCTCTCTCTAAAGATCTCATGTCCCTCTCTGATGTCCCCTAGGTCACCAATGCCACCGACATCCTGTTTGAGGCAGGGGATGAGCAGCAGCTCAGCTGCTGGACAGCCGAGATCCGGGAGTGTGTGCGCAGGGGGTAAGCACTGCTGGATGTCCCTGAGCCCGGGGGAGGGGACAGTGGCTCTGTGTCCCACTGCCAGCACTCAGCCTGGCTTCTCCCGTCCCCAGCAGGTCTGACACAGGTGACTCTGAGCTCCTGACGTGCCGACACCCCGACCCTACAGCCGCCAGCCCAGTCACCAGCACCGACCCCGTCAGCCAAGGTGAGCTGGGGACACCCAGGGGACCCTGGGGACAGAGTATCCCTCACCGGGGGGTCACCACATGCTGCCATGGCTGGGCTGATTGGCCTTCCCCAGATGGCACGAGGTGGGGACAGAAGGGGAGAGGACGGGGGCGATGGGCAGGGACACTTCCCAGGGACACTTCCCAGGGACACTCATCCCTGTGCCTGGCAGGGGCGACTCCGGGGGGCCCGGGGGAGGCGGCGGGGCCGAAGATGGAGCAGTTCCTCTCCTCGTGCCCCTGGTTCCACGGGCCCATCTCGCGGGTGAAGGCGGCTCAGCTGGTGCAGCTGGGGGGGCTGGAGGGCCACGGCGTGTTCCTGGTGCGGCAGAGCGAGACGCGCCGCGGCGAGTACGTGCTCACCTTCAACTTCCAGGGCAGAGCGAAGGTACGGGCGGGACAGGGCTGGCATGGGGAGGGGAATCTCACAGGGACAGCCCCCATCCCACCCCAGGGAGGTGCCCTCCTGCTCTCTGCCCCCGTGCTTGCAGTGTGCTGGTGCCCTTCTCCCAGGGGGCAAAATCCCCAGGGAGCCACAGGCTGGGAGTGCCAACGCCATTTAGTGTCCCCCACCCCAAATATCCCCACCAGGAGGGCGTGGAGGGAGGGTGACAGGTCCCTGCTCCTCTCCGCAGCACCTGCGGCTGGCGCTGACGGAGCGGGGCCAGTGCCGGGTCCAGCACCTCCGCTTCTCCTCCATCCTGGAGATGCTGCAGCACTTCCACCGCTACCCCATCCCGCTGGAGTGCGGCGCCGCCTGCGACGTGCGGCTCTCCAGCTACGTGGTGGTCCTGCCCCAGGCACAGGGTGAGGGAAGGGAAGGGAAGGGAAGGGAAGGGAAGGGAAGGGAAGGGAAGGGGGATGTTTCCATAAGACACGAGGTGTTGGGAAGGGAAGGGGGATATTGCTATGAGACACAAGGTGTGCAGAAAGGGAAGGGGATGTTCCCATAGGACACAAGGTGTTGGGAAGGGAAGGAGGATGTTTCCATAGGACACAAGGTGCTTGGGAAGGGGTTATGTTCCCGTGGGACACAAGGAGTGCAGGAAGGGGTTATTCCCGTGGGACACAAAGTGTTGGGAAAGGAGGGGATGTTCCCGTGGGACACAAGGTGTTGGGAAGGGAAGGGGGATATTTCCATGGGACACAAAGAGTGGAGGAAGGGGTTATTCCCATGGGACACAAGGTGCTTGGGAAGGGGTTATTCCCATGGGACACAAGGTGCTTGGGAAGGGGTTATGTTCCCTTGAGACACAAGGTGCTCAGGAAGGAGGATGTTCCCCCGGGATGCAGGGATGGAGCTGCCCAGGCTGGGTGTGGGTGTCCCGGGGCTGGCCAGAGCTGGGCCCTTTGGCTGCTCCTGGAGTGGGGAAGCGGAAGCCTCGGGGCAGTGGCACAAAAGGTGACTGCCAAGCTCCCAACTTCCCCTTCTGGGAAAGGAGAAGCTGCTCCCAGCCGCCGGCTGCGGGGGGGTCATGGGATGCACCCCGCTCCCCCAGAGAGGGGGTGACAGCAGCATCCCCCTGACCAGCATCTCCCCTCTCTGCCCGCAGCTCCCGGCTCCAGCACCACGGTCCCCCTCCCGCTGCCCTTTCCAGGCTGGAGCCCCGAGCTCAGCCTCGTCCCCACCAGCTCCTCCTGCCCTCACAGCCCCGAGGAGCCCCCCGGGGGTCCCCCAGCAGAGCAGATCTTCCACCTGGTGCCACCGCCGGCCGAGCTGGCGCAGAGCCTGCGCCCGGCCAGGGCCACCGCGGCCACCGCGGCCCGGCCCCGCGACTCGGACTATGAGGTGGAGGCACCAGGCCGGGGCCACGTCCGTGCCATCGACAACCAGTACACGCCACTGTGACCAGCACGGCGCCGGCACTGGGATGCACTTTCGGGTGGAGAAATCCTGGAGACCTTCTGGGGGATCCATCGAGAGAAAGAATGTACCTGTTTCTTCCTTCTGGTTAGGGATTATTTTTGTATTTTTCGCAAGGAAGGGGGTAATTTTTCACTCCTGTACGGGTGTGCTCCCTCTCGTTGGCCTGTTGAAGGGCCTCTTATTGTTGGTTTTTTGTTGTTTTTATCGAAGCTTTCTCGTTACTGTTTACACAACGCCGCTCGTGCCCGGTGTCCTGCCTGTCCCTGACATGACAGCACCCAGCCAAGGAACCAGGGGCTTGTGTTACACCCACGGAATTGGAGGAAGTTAAAAAAAAACCCAGGATAACAAGAAAAGAATGATTATAAATTCACTGCCAAGTTGCTGCTCCAGGCCTCATCCTCCTGCCCTGGCTGCTGAACCCACCAGCAAAGCCCGACCTGAGCTGAGCTCCCACAAAAGGTGCTGAGCAGGGTTTGGGGTTTTTCTTCAGCTAAGGCAAAAACTGGCTTTTTCCTGCTTTTCCTTTTGAACCCACCCAGCCGTGGTCACTCCCTGCGCCAGGCAGAGGGATCCTCATCCTGCTCTCCCGGCTGATTGAGACTGAACACTAATTGCTCCATCCTTAGCCATGGCACCAGCTGAGAACTAACACAGAGACTGACACAGACCTCTCCTGCTGGTGAGGGAGGGGTTTATCCCTTTGTATCCTGGTGATGGATGGGTTCTATCCCAGTGATGGAGGTTTTTTATCCCTGTGGTGAATGGGTTTTTATCCTGGTGATGGAACCGTTTTATCCCAGTAATGGAACCATTTTATCCCAGTGATTTTAGGCTCAAATCTAAAGTCAGTTTTCCCCTTAAAGAGCCCCCATACAGTTGCTTGCCTTTTTGCCCCCAAAACACCATGTCACCAGGAGCTTGGTGGCATTTTAAGCTCCACAACAGCCTCTTGCAGGCAATGGGGGTCCCTGGGGGCCAAATTTGGGGTCCTAAATCCCTGGGTCTCATCACCCCCTGACGCCCAGCTATCCCCAAACTCTGCTGCTGTTCCTGAGCCCCCTGGGCTGCTTCACCTGCCTGGGGCAGCCGTGAGAGAGGAAGCACTTCTGAGAAGCTGCCTTTATTTTAGGAAAGAGGAAGGGCTGGAGCCGTTGCGCCACACAGGAGGGGATGTTCACAGTATTCAACTTCCAGATTTCCCAGCGCAGCCTTCCCTGGGATTTCGGATACAAAACTTGCCTTACAGAAAGCATTTTTATTTCTATTTTCCTTGAAATTGCAATACAGGTGGGAGCCCTCAGGAGCATTAACATTTAGCAATTAATTTGAAAACCAGCAAACACAAAGCCTCGTTGGGCTGAGTTAGGGAATTCCACAAAAACCCAGCCCCTAGGACAGGCTTTGCAGGTTCTGGGTGAGCCCACATCCAAGGAGACAAGGTCAGGAGCTGAAGGGCAAGGCCAAAATGTCTGGGGCCAAACAGTCCAGGAAGCAGCAATGAGAGCAAATCTGGGTTTATAAATCTGAGTATGAGGCTGAGACAAACAGGAACCATTTAGGTTTTCCTTTTGTGCCTCCCCATTGCTCGCTCTTGCTCTCTCCTGGGCTTTGTGCATTTAGAGCAGGCAAAGGCTTTTTTCCCCCCTGCTTTCTCTACACTTGTGCCTGAAACTGGAGCATTAAGAGCAAATTGCACTGGTCCTGCAGCACTGCCAGCCCCGGAGAGGCTGAGGGAGGAACAAAGCCAGCCCTGTCCTCCTCAGCTGTATCCGCATCCCTTTCTCCTCCCTGGAGCAGCACAAAGGCTGCAGCCAGAGGCAGGAGCACATCCCCAGGGCTGCCTTGTGCCAGGCAAGGCAGCTCCCTCTGAGGCTCATAAATAACTCCCCGTGCTCTTGCATTTATAGGGATGGGGAAGGGAAGGGGGGACAGCACAGCACGAGTTGTTGTTTCCTTTCCTCGCTTGCTGCCCGCTTCCCAAAGCCTTGGAAAACACAGGGATGTGCTAAATCTTGCTCAGGTTGCTGGTTTTAGTCCCCCTGAGCTTCAGGGAGTTGCTTTCAAAGGGGTTTTCCCCCAAAAGGTGAGGTGGAATCACCCGAATCTCCCGACATCTGCAAAGAAAGGACGGGCTGGGAAAAGGCAGTGCTATTCACATCCCCTGCCAGCTGAATCCAGAGAAATCCTTGCCAGATAAATCAGATGCTGCTGGGGTGGGTTGTTTTGGCACGCCAGGACTTTATTGTTCCAGTGCCAGAACTGAAACATGCGTGTGCATGTGGTATTTTTAACCTGCAGTTTAATTACAAGGGGGTTCTCCGCAGTTTAAATGGAAATTGCTGGGCTTGATTAGTAAAATACACGTTGGCTTCATTATCAGCCACTTCCCCCATGCAAACAAACTCCAGTGGGGGAGAACTGTTCTCCCCACCAGTGGGAGAGTCCCTCTGATTATTTAATAGCCAATTCCATCCCCAAACTCACCCACAGGCAGCCGAGGGCTGTCCAGCCCTGCCAGCTCCACCAGTTCCTCATTTCAGATCCACTGCAGCAGGACCTGAGGGGATTTTTGGGCTATTTCCCAAGCTCCCAGGGGGAACTGAGTTTGAAATCCCATTTCTCCTAGAAAACATCTGCCTTGTGACACAGGTCAGAGCACGACTCTGCTCCTGCCAGCACGTTACTGCAGCCCTAAGGTACTCACTCCTCTGCACTGTAGCAGTGGGCAAAGAGCATTAAGCCATTCCACCCTATGGAATAGAAGCGATTTGCAGGATTTTTTTATATTCATGTGACTTGAGAGAAGAGCCCAGGGCTGGGCAGGTTTGGTTCTTCAGCCCCTGTGGGCTTTTCCTGGCATTTGTGGAAGTTTTGGGAGGAGGGGAAGCCAAGGGCAGGTGGCCCCTGGTGAGGTGCAGGCACCAGTTTGTGCCCTGGCTCTGGAGGTGGGCACGTGGGACACGAGTTTGGATCCCACCCAAGGAAGGCAGGAGCCACAGGAGCAGCTCTTGGAGCTGGGCTGGAAGTCCTGCCCACGGGCCTCCCCCAGGAGAGGCTGGGGAGCCCCATTTCATCCAGCTCCTCAGGACAGTTTTTAGCAATAAAAATGAAAACCACGCAGTGCCTTTGCTCTGTGACAGCAGGGACTTGGTTTTGGGGCACAATCCAAAACTTGGGTCCTGCCGGAATTCCTTCCCCTCCTCTTCCTCTTTGCTGCCAGCCACTCCTGCTTGGTGGCCTTTGTGTCCCCAGGGGTGTCGGGTTCTGGAGCTCCTGCCATGAAGCATTAGTGGATGTCTCCCTCCCTCCCAGCAGGTACCAAACACTGACACCACCATTCCTCACCCATCCCTTTGGATTGAAGCTATTTTGGGGTGAAACTTCTAGGAAAAGATCCAGGGAGAAGCCAAAGCTTCTCCTTCCTCATCCGGACCACCAGACCCCGGTGTCATCCAGCATTCCAAACTTTTAGCTTGGATCCAAACAGCCCCAGCATTCCCCAGCAGCTCCCAGGGGCAGGAAGGTGACTCTGTATTCCCTAACTCAGCCTTCAGCAGGACGATTAAAGCCAACAATTTTGTTGGGAGTGTATTAATTTGAAAGTTCTACTTTTCACCTGCACAGAAAAGTTCTTCTTGTATAGTAATTTTTTTCTATATATTGTTTCTGTATGTACTGTACAAGTAACTTATTCTTGAATAATGCAATTTTACCATAATATTAAAAAAAATCTGCTCTTAATAAACTGTTTTTAGAACTTGTTTCTCACTTGTAGTCTTCAGTTTGATTCTCTCCAGGTGCCTGGACATTGTTTTAGTGGATACTGGATGCTAAAAGCAGGAATGCTCCCTTGGACATGAAAATCCTCTGGTTTATCCCCATGGGACGATGCCTGCACCACACAGGACAGTCAGGACACGGCACTCGGAGCAGGGATAACTTTGTCTCTCCATCTTTTTAAGGGAATTCTTACCTTTCCTTCCCTTCTTCAGCAGCACCACTGACTTTTATGCTTCCATCACCTTAAGGCCCATCCGGGACCTTTCCTGATCCCATCCAGAGCAGCTCAAGGCTGAGGGATCAGGACACAAAATCACCTGGACACAAAACCTTGATAGAAAACTGGGCTGGATTTGGGATTCCCAAACCTTTCCCTCATTCCTGCAATGCCCAGGCAAACCCTGGCTCCAGCTGGGATTGGAGCTGGAGCAGCCAATATGGGAAGAGACCCCAAAATCACCACACAAACACCGAGGAGGGTCAGTTTTTAAAACTTTTTTTATTTTTTAATTTTTTTTTAAGTTTTTATTTTATATTATCTACAAAGTAAAAGTTTTCTTAACTTAAAAGTTACATCACTGTCTCACGATAGTGATTATCTCATCAAACGTGATTTATAAATAATAACTCATCCGTTTGACGATTAGAATTTTTTTTTTTTACTGAACCTGTTTCAAGTTTAGTTAGAAGTAAAAGGGATCTCCAAGTCTTGATTTTTAGTGATAATAGCAGCAAGAATCACTCTTGTTACTTCTTTTGCTAGCTGACGAGTTCATAACTTTGAAGGGTCATTAAAAAATAAATAACTTCCAGTTTTCAGCAAGCAGAGTTGGGGCACTTGCAGGACTCAGATACAGTGCATGGAATTATGGAATAGCCCACAAGTTCCTAAATGCCTCTACTCAGTCCGAATCTCTCCCACTGCAAGATGAACTGTTAGCATTCCTAGTGGATGTTACAAGAAATCAAATTTTTTTTTTTTTTAAACAAAATAAAATGAAATTCTAGTTTTCTGTGCTTCCAGTTGGCAGAAGCAGTAGAAGGAGGGTATTTGGCCTACAAAAGGTATCCAGCCTTTCAGTTATTCCAGATGAGCCTTACAACTGCTGTTGGTGGTGGGCTTGTACTGTAAAAAAAAAGTTCAAATGTAAATAATAAATTGGCAAGCCACACAACAGTTTGCTAGTAAAGTGGTCACAGGACAACTACTGAGCTCAACTTTCTTTTATTTTTATTTTTTTTTCCTCTTTTTCTTTTATTTTTTTTAGAGAACAAAACAAAACCCTGCACATCAAGATGTCCTTGGGATGGTTTTTTTTTTTTGCTCTTTCCCTACCTAAGCCCTCAGAAAGCAGCTTTGTTCTGCTCACACATCCCCCAAGAAACACCAGGTAAAACTAAATCACTGCAGAAGTTCAGAGGCTGTTTGAACTCGAATAATCAAAGAAACCTAAATAAGGTTAAATTTAAAGCACAAAGAAGTCACACAACTCCTACTTTTCCCCCAAAGCAAAGCTGCAGAATGTTACTCTGAATTAAAGTTTAGCTTTCAGTTGTCACTTTACTTTAACAGCAGCCTAGCAGCCCTACCCCCACACACAACATTTCACTGCTGCCCTCAAGATTTAATCAAACCTCTGATCATTTAAACTACACACAGTCCATCCCCCACGGCAAATCCACGGAAAACTCAGTCCCACAGTGCCAGTGGCTCACTCCTCTCCTCTTCCCTACTCCAGCTAGAGAAAAATCAAGAATATTCCCTGAATTAGGTACATCTCAGCTAAACCTACGCTCCTCCAGGCTGCCAAAGCACAGCTGTGAAACACAAGGACATCTTAAGGTTGGTCGCTTGTCTTTGTCGTATTTTTTTTAATTTTTTTTTCCCCAAATCTGGTTTCTCCCAGTCCTCACTCCTCGACCTGGCTCAGTTAGGGTGCAGGTCTCCCAGGCACACACTCCTCACCTGAAGGGTGGGTCATATAGGGGAAATGTGTTGTTGTCGAGACTGGAATGGGCTGTAGTGCACTTTGAGCGAGGGCGGCTTGGGGACCACCGGGAGGCTGTGTCGTCATTAGCATCATTGGAGCATGGGCAGTTGGGTGAGAAGGAACCATTCCTGACTGTACATGAGCCTGAAACAAAGAGCTCTTTAGTATCATGGTCACAAGGAGGCAGCAACTCCTGGCCACATGACTGGCGAAAGTTTGCTCCGTCAGCAAAGGTTTACTCTTCATGTCTTTGATTTTTTTTTTTTAAATTTTAAATTTTTTAACTAGGTTAGGGGTTAAGGCAGAAGTTGTAACATAAAAAAAAATAATAATAACAACAAAAAGGAAAAATCATAATTAAAAAAAGCGCTCAAGTCTTTACTGCTGGCTCTGAGTTGTGTTCTCAATTTTAGCCATTTTGCCAGCATCAAACAGGGGATATTTAAAAAAAAATAACAATTCAGCAACAAATCTTCAAAACATTTCTGTTAGTCACCTAGATCAAAGCACTTCCTAGAGGGTACAGATAGGAACTGCACAGGCACTGGGAGTCTGGCATCCCTTCCCCAGCTCTCTCCTTGCACAACCCCACGTTCTCTCCTGGCTCCCTGCCCTGGGAACCTCCCTGTCCTCTCCAGTGACCTGTGCCCACACAGTGCTCAGCCAAGTCCTCCTGACATGAGTGATTTCACCCCTTCACACTCCCAGGGCAGCTTTGTTCTGCTTCCAGTTCAGCTCATCGCAGTTCTTGTGTAATCTGAGCAATCAGGGCTAAGTCTCAGTGGAAAAGGAGATTAATCCTTCCCAGGGCTGATCACCTCTGGCAAACAAGTTCAGGAACTTGGTGGGCTCTTTAGCTCAGAGCAGTTCATGTCTCTAGAGGTCATCAATCGATTTATTTTATTTAAAAACCTAGCAAACATTCATTTCTTAAAAGCACAAAGGAACTCAGAGCTCTCAGTGGATTTCTCCTGGGAAAAAAAAGCCCCAAAACCCCATCATTTGTACCTAAGGTTTGCTTTGTCCTTCTACCATATCCCAGAACTGCAGCCTCACAGGTCTCCCATGCCAGTAAAGACAGATAGCAGGTAGTGGCTAGAATTTTATTTCTTAAAGACAAAAAGGGTTACTTGACTCATCACAGACATTCCCCAAACTCTTTGATCAGACTTGCACGTGTTAGTAGCACCCCAGAAGCCTTTAAAGGCAGGAACTGCAATTCAAATCTCACTCTTGCTCTAAAAAAGCTTTAGGAGATCAGGCTGTGGAACAGAAATACCTCCCAGGACTGGCTCCACGTTGACTTTGACAAACATGCTATTGTAGAAGCCATCACTATAAAGCAGCTATTCATAGAGCAGCTGGAGTCAATACACACAGTGGATAAAATTTTTCTGCTGTGGCTCAAACATTTTGCAAATTGGCAGCTGACAGCACTCTCTAATGAATTTTAAAGTACTGGTTCTCAAGTGAGATATCTACCAGCTCAAGATTCATCTGATAACCTGAAGGGAAATTGGATTGATCCCCTGTGTTGGCCTAACTGAAATTCTTACTACGTGGTATTTCAGAATTGTGTTTTTAGAAGTTGGGAATGAGGCTGCTAAAAAAACTATCAAATCCAGTGATTAGTTTCCCCACGATGGAATAATTAAATGCATTTAAAATTTCTGACAGAACTGTAGTTATGCCTTCACTAGAGATTTTTGAGGGAACTACTTCATTGGGAAAGTCAATTAGCTTGGTGTAAATATCACAAATTGCAGCTTTTGTTCTAAAAAAATGCAGAAGAGACTGCACAAGTTAAAATCAAGGGCAAGGCAGGGTTTGTCTGTGATTGCTAAAAATGCTGTCTGAGCAGTCAGCTCTGACTCAAAGTTGCATCTGATTCGTTTAATTTGGTTTGCTTGGCACACAGAAAGGAAGGCAATGGTCACATCCTGCAGCCCTGGCCTGGCCAGGGCACAATTCAGGCACAGCTTTACCCTCTCATGGCCTTCAAGCAAATGTTTCAAGTTTCAAATCACAGCACTGGACATGCCACTAAGCCAAGACCCCTCGGAGAAGCTCTAAACACAACCCAGGCATTCACAGCAGTGCCTTCACACCAGAGCAGAGCAGGAGTCTTGTTTCTGGCAGAAACCAGAGAAGGGGAGGACGTGCCAAGATGCCACAGAAATCATCAGCTCTGGCCATCCTCTCCTCATCCTCCCCGCCAAAAAAAGCAGAGTAATCAAAAACCTAAGAGAATCAAAAAGCTAAAAACTCAACATCAGTAAAATGATTCCTACAGAACTATTGATTTATTGGCTTATCTGACTGTCCCAGGGACCAAAGCAAAGATTTTATCAGAATTCAGCAAGGGACTGGACACCTGTCAGATTAACATCCCTAATCACAGTTAGTCACCTTATCCCAAACTATTGTTAACCTGCAGGAGAAGGCAGAAGCCAGACACCAAGTTGTTGGTCTGAAGAAAAAATTGTGCAGGCAAATTACTGATTGAACTGCCCATTCCTTGACAAAGGACACTAAATCCAGGAGATTTAGTAAACATCAGAAAATCTGTGTCACACTGCTTTACACGGAGCTCTTGATTAATCTATCATGTGCTTCCCTTCCCCAAATCCTTTTTCTCAGGGAGCTGACCACAAGAGAGCAGTTAAGAGAAGTGGGTTTCTGATTCTGAAGCAAAGACTGTTGTTTCAGGTTGCCCAACAATGTTTGGGGCTCTTCAGCACAAGCAGTTCATTTAGAACCACACACACAGCACACACACAGAGGCTTCTTTCTGCAAGGATTGTCCTGCAGTCACCTGAACTCTCTCCTCTCTCCCTTGCACTGCCTTGCTACTCCCTGGAAATCCTGTCATGTCCTTTTCTGGATGTATTTGTATAAAATTTGTCTGCGATGCAGAGCCTGAAACTGCCACCAAAAGCAGCAATTCAGCCTTTCTGCACTCACCTCCCACCTCCAACCTTTCTGTATGCCAGCTCTTCCTGGGATCAGGCACCTGACTGAGCAGGGAACTGATTTGACCAAGAAATAGCCTAAAAAGGGGGTAGGGGAGGCACATTTCAGCTGAATGGTGTCCCCAGCCTGGTCTGCTCCACGGCCAAGCAGTTCTGTGAGCAGAGTGGTGGGGCAGGGACAAGGATGGGAGCCAGGAACTGGGAAGAGAGCTCAATTTATTTCAGTAGCAGTGCCAGCTTAAGATGTCTTCATTAAACTACAGTTGCAGATGCACTAGGTGTTGGAAGCTGAGGTCCAAGTACACCTTGTCAAATTCTAAATAAAGGCAATGTACAGACAGAAACCTAAATAACAACAACAGGTAAGTCTGTGCTGAGAGGTGACAGATTGCCAATCACTTCAGCAGGCCCGACTGTCCTAACTTTTGTGGCATTAAGACATTTAGTCTTGAAGGTTGTTAAACTGTGTTTACCTGGGGGACATGGGCCATGTGTGGCGGATTGGTATATGCAGGTTGAACATGGGAGGGATGAATGGTGAAGACTGTTTGTTGTGCTGTAGGAAAATTGTTTTGTGGAGACTGCGTGTTGGAGCCTGGCGTCATGGAAGGAGGGGTTGGAGCTAGACCTGCGTGGTAAATCGCCGACTGCTGCTGGGGGTTGGCCAGGTGCAGGGCCTGGGCAGCCTGGTGCTGGTGGTGCTGCAAGAAAACACAGAGATTATTTAGGTTAGGGCTGAGGAATTACATTGATGCTGTTAAGGAGAAAGGGGTGGGAAACTGCTCTTAATTCTGAAGCTGTAAATGGCAAATCTAAGATTACCTGTACTTGTGGGAAACTCTTTACAACCCCACCAGGCTCAGCTTGTGCTGCCAGGTAAAGCCAGGCAGAACCTGGAGCTGGGAGTGCCTTCCAGCTGCAGCCAGAGTTATTCCCAGCAGGAATTAAGGAATGCAGCACTATTCCAAGGACCACTTTGTTTTCAGCCGCTTTGACAAAATCCAATCAAACACTCCCCAGCATTTATCTGCTATTTCCACTTCACCCATATGAAAGCACTGACACAATTATGATCCTTCCTTAATCCTTAAACTGAAACATCCCCCATCCCCTGTGAACAGGGAGAAATGAGTGCTTGCACTCTGCTCCATCCTCCCCTTTTTCCTCTCAGAGAAATCAATACATCAACATCAAGCACTTGTCAGCTGCAATCCCTTGAAGACAATTTGCAGCCACTCAGGCCCTGGGCTGTGTTACCTGCACGGGGCTTGGAGCAGGGTGGCTTCCAGCATGTTGGCTTTGCTGCTGGCCAGTTGGGGTGGCAGAAGGCTGAGGATGAGGAGGATGCGGGTGCAGGGTAGCATTAGGGTGGGCATACTGCTGAGCAAGTGAGCCAGTGGAAACTAGGATGAAAAAAAGGAATATTTAATACCAGGTACAGGATCTGCACCTCCATCAAGTCACCATCTGCATTTGAAGATTTCACTACAACTCAGTCTGTAAATATATTCCCTCCCCCTTCTAAAAAATATATATATTTATCTTGCAAATAGCTGATGATCTTACCTTGCTTTTGTGTAGTTTGGTTTGGCAGGAAAGTCTATAAACAACCATAATTAGACAGTTTATCTTCCCTAATTTGACAATGTAACAGATACTACATAGAGAAAAGCAGTATTTCATCTTTTGTTTTGTCAAACAGACCAGTTTCAAAGATCAAATTTATAATTTTCATACAATTTAGGATTTCCTGAGATACACTTTTCAAAGGTGTTACGAGCCATTTTTATTTCCACCATCCAAAAAAAATTCTTTGGCCTTATACCTGGCTAACCTCACCATGCTACTCTTCTGGAAATTGCTCACAGAACAGTCAGAGGGAAGCACAAACTCTGCCCGTGCACTCCAGAGTCAATAAACACATCACAGCTGACAAAACTGAGGCTGCTCGAGCATCAAATTTTTGCTGAAGCCACTTTCTTGTGCTAAAATAACCCATTTTGCCTCTGCCCTCGAGGCCAATCTGTTCTGGATCACCACCATCCTGTGAGTTCCCCAACACTGCCATGGAATTCTTCATTCCTTGAATCAGAAGCAAATAAGGTACAAAATTCCCAAAAAGGAAGAAACTGAACAACAGAAAACTTTTACCCCAGTGAAGCCACATGTGTTGCTACAAGCTGTGCCAGTCTCCAACAACAAACACCCAGTTCCTTCTTGGATCCTGCTCTGTCCTGCTTCAAATGGGCCACACTAAATCCTATTTTATTTTTTTTTTTGAACTTTTGAGGGAATCTAAGCAAGTATGAAAAGCCAGAATGACAACAAGCCTTCCTTTCAACACAAAGCATGCAATGCAAAAGCAGGACCCTAAAAATGAGGATGTTTCCCCTATTTCTTTTAGGTCTTGTGCAACAACCAGGCCATGTCTGCAGCTACTTCTGTGTGTGACAACACGTGTTAATCTCTCTGATGTCACAGCCCAAAAGATCAGGGAGAGTTTTGCTGACAAAATGCTAAAAAAGCAAACAGCCAAAGGAAACTACCAGCCTGCTCCTCAGTATTTCCTTCAACTGTTCCTGATTTGTTTTGGTGCCTTTTGGTGGTTCTGAAATTAATTACTGATGAGTATCTACCAGGTTATATCTATTTTTTAATGGGGTTGGTATTATATAAGAACTTGATGGCCACTGCAGTTTTCCTCCAGTCTGGCTTGCTCTAACCCTTACAAATCCAAGTTCTGACACTTTCCAACTCACCAGAATACAGAGAGCCAGGATATTTTTGCCTAATTGAGGTTTTTCTCCCCTGTGCAGGTTCCTCCTTTAGAAAATAACTGCCTGCCACATTTAACTTAATCCCTGGCAAGCTCTATTAAATCTTCACTGAGCAAATGGCCTGGCAGTGATGAGCAGTTTCAGGCTATTAATGCAGATGAACCAAATTCCTGCAGCCTGGAGTTGATCCTAATGTTCTTATCCACATGTGCAAGCACAGCTGTACACTCTGAGACCTCCTGATTGAGAGGGGCTTCAAAAACACCTCAATATTTTCTAAGCACGCTGTCAAAAGCAGCAGGATCTTCTGCCACAGCATTTTGTTATGCTTTAAATCCAAGTATTTTTGATTTATTTTGTATCACTACTAAAATGTATTTTGCAGCAGCATCCCTGCCATGCTCCTACTTGACTTTCAGACATTTCTCCTCTGAAAATACCAAAATTATCAATGGCAACACTGATCATTTTTACAGTACCAAGTTTATGGCTTTCTACAGGAGGACAATTTCTCCACCTCATTATTACACACACTCTGAAAGCCAGAAATTATTATCTTTGTCAAAGTAATAGAAGTAAATGGAAGGAGGGATGACTTGCTTGCCAAAGAGCACCTTAGACCAGCAATCCTCCCAGTGCCTCAGAGCTGGCAAGCCTGACTGCAAATGAACTGCACCTCCATTCCAGAGGCCTAAAAATGTATAGGAAATTTAATTCCAAGTTGTAAGATACTCAAGGCTTCCCACATCACTTGTTAAGAGCCCCCAAAATAATGTGGGACTCCATTAAACCATTTGTGCAATTCATCTTTTGGTTCTTTATGGCCAAGAGAATAATAAACTCAGTCGTTCTGAAGCAAATATTTCTACAATAAAACTTCACAATAAGGAATTTCTCTCTTAAGACACCAGTTAAAGCAAGGAATAGCACCCTAAAGAATAGATATAAACCAGGGGGAGGATCAGGTTTTTGTCTTAGTGGCAGCTCTTCCAAAACCACCTAATATTTTATCCATAGCTTTGGATTTGAAGCACTGGACTTTTGTATACTGAAAATATTTAATTTTCAGTTTCTCCTCTTCTTGATTTTGTCTTTAGCAGGTCATCAAATTTGTAAAGCTTAAAACCACTTCAGATGCTGCTGCAAATTATGTTTTAATAGTAATATTAAAAGTGCCTTTCAAAAAATGTTATCTGGGCACTCCTCTAAATCCTGGCCAGTCCCTGCACACAAACCAAGAACGACTCAGCAGGTCTGAAATGCATTCCCAGCTCAAAACCAGAGCTCAGACTCCAGCTCCAGCAGTGCAAATGGTTTTTCATGTTTAGTCAGTGCAAGTAATTCCTGCCAAGCCAATGAAATCTCCGAGACCAGCAGGGCTGTCAAAGGAGTCTTGTAAAAGCCATGAAAAATTCACCTGCTCAGCCAGAACTAAAGCACTTTCCCTGGGATTTTTTAAAGGAATTTTTGCCTGGTGATCAAAACAGCTCACTACACAAATTAACAGCAAATAAGACAAGACAGGAGGTGGGGGGAAAAAAAAAAGACCCATTATCCAACATTTTCCCCCAATTGTCCAAATGGCCACCTATTATCTGAGAATGTGCCAGGAATGCTCTAGGCAAGGACACACCTTGCTGCAGGTCACCTCAGCTCACTCCAGCACAAATACACCGAGTTTCTCACCCTTTATGCCTTAAATTCCTCTGCCTGGGCTGCCCTGCTTCCCTTCTGCATCTTTCCACTCAGACTGGGTCTAATGTGAGATATTTCACTGCACTGCCCTGGCAGGGACACAGGGGAGGGGAGAGACTCAGGCACGGGATGGGAGAAAAACATCACAGGGATTGAATTACTGAATTCAACTCTACAGAACTGCACCCCGTCTCTGAGAGCAAACAAGAAGTAGTCAGCCACAGAACCCACAGAAGGAGCTGAAATCAGAAGAGGTCAGAGCAGCAGAAATCAAGCAGAACTCCCAGCTACAAGGGAATATGTGAAACCACATCGTGTCGTTTTGTAATTTTGTTTTTTCCCTGGAATTTCAACGGTGCCAATGTTGGTCAGCGTTGGTCATGGTCCACAGATGCAGTGAAGAGGCTATTTTCAAGAACTGACCAGTGAACAAACTTCAAACCTATTGCCAGAGCCAGTAAGATGGTGAGGATAACTACATTTAAAAGACCTGAATGGTAGGAAGCAAAGAAATAGCAAATGTTTCTTTCATCATACAAACATTTCAAGAAGTCATTTTACACAGGTAGGGTGGACTTGACTTCAAAGATAATCCAAGAAAGGAACGAGGTTATTGAAGTGATTTCAGTGCACCAAACCAAGAGGCATGAACACAGCACAGGTCAGCATCCTACAGCCCCTACCCAGGCAGGGTGGCACAAGAAACACAGGAAATCTGCTCCAGAGGAGATTTTTGGAGAACAAGTGGTTTTTCTCACATCCCTCTTGCATGAGCTAATGCAAAAAAAAAAAGAAAAAAAAGAAAAAAAATAAACAACAAACCAGGAGAGTGCCTGGCATGGGCTGCACAGACTCACAGACAGACACAGCAACAAGTGCCACAGCAGGACAGGAGCAAGAAGAGAAAGAGCCTGAAACTGCAACTCCTCCTTTCCCATGTCCTGGGTGAGAGCTCATCCTGCAAGCACCCCCCTCAAACCTCAGCTTCCTCAAAGCAGCTGCTCAACACCAGCAGACAAGGCAGGATTTTGCAGTTCTCTGCCTTTCCTGGATGAGCTGGATCAGGCTGCTGTGTCCAGAGAGCACCAGCTCCTCTCCCAGTGCCTCCAGTGATGCTGGTGACCAGCACAGCCCCACCTGAGCCAGGGAATGGAACTGAGAAAGCTCCAAGGAGTCCTCATCCCATCCCTGTCATACAATGATGGCCACAAGTTGTTCCCAGTGCTCCTTCAGTGGCAGCTCTACAGAAAACTCCCTCCACCTCAGCTGCAGCTCGAGTTATTTCCTCCCAGGGGCTCAAAACTTGAGCCATGTTTTTTTAAAAGGGATGAGGCCCATGTTCTTTCTCCTTTTAGGAAGCTGGTAATTCATCAGGTGTAAAAATCCTGTTTGGCTCATGAAAGGGAGCAAGGCAGCTCCCACAGGTTTAAACAGAGGCTACAGAATCACAGAGTGGTTTGGGTGGGAAGGGACCTTCAAGACCATCCAGTTCCACCCCCTGCCATGGGCAGGGACATCTTCAACTGGCTCAGGGTGCTCCAAGCCCCATCCAACCTGGCTTTGGACACTTGCAGGATGGAGCAGCCACAGCTTCTCTGGGCTCCCTGTGCCAGGGCCTCACCACCCTCACAGGGAAGGATTTCTTAGAGCTCACTTCCAGCTGCAGATGAAAAGACTGGGTAGTGAAGTCAGAGATTATTTCATATTCAAAATAAATTTTTGAGGAATTGACAGCTCAGCTTCCTGTGATTATATCAATCTGTTCCAAAGCTCCATTCCCTGCCCACTGAGAGGAACCTTCCTGCGTTTTCCACATCCTGGTTTGGTGCAAGGAAACTTGTTCCCTCAACACGTCCCATTCCTTTAACATGTGGTTCTTTAGAAAGTGCTTTTCTGTACAATCAAAATTAGTACAAAAAACCCAACTCACTGGCAAAGTAGAAAGAAGGGCCTGTCTCCTTGCTGTATGGTATTTTGGGACATGCTGAATTTGGGAAATAGAAAGGTAAATTAGCCTCTTGCCACGTGCATACTTCCCATCTTCTGGAAAGGTCAATGTCAGTTTTAATTTTTTTTTAATTATTTTTTGAAGACTCTAGAACCATGCAGATATTTTTATTTACTTAGCTGCTATTAGAGCTAGATATTTCATTTTACAAATCAGTGGAGATGAAACACAAGTCTTGAGTAAGCCTTCCTTCTTAACTCTGACACTGAGTCTGCAGTTCTTCATTAACACAAAAAGAAACTTTATGTCAATTCATGGTCTATTACTGTCCACTGGAACAAGAAGGTTAAAATGCAATTACACTAGAGCAGAAACTGGCCCTTGCTTTTTCAGCTATAGCACTGCCATTCTGAACAGTTCCAAGACAACTTTGGTGACTGGTTCACTCTTAGTCCCTGGAGAATCCTCTGAGGTTTACATTATATCCACCATTGTACTATCAAGGGAATAGAATTTACTCTACTGCTGAGACAGAAACCAGATAAAGTTAGAGACAACACCAGACCAGTAAAACATATGCAGAAGGGGAAAAGGGAAGGGAGAACAGGGACAGGAATGAGAGCACAAAAAACAGGAAATGCATCTGTGTAAAACCAATCTCTGGTTTTACACAAGTTCTTAAACACAAAAGTTTAGTTTTTCAGAGGACTCCAATTATCTGGAAACAATTCAGCCACATGGAAAACTAACACAAGTTCATTGTCACAGGAATGGACAGATCCACCCTCCACTTGGTAACCAAATTTTCTACCAGCAGCAGAAGCCTGGGCTTTGTGTGACACAGGAGCCAAACTGGGACGGTGGCCAGCAAACTCCAGCAGCCCAAGGAAGGACAGGGACTGGGAGGCCACCCCAAGCCAGCAGCTGCCAGACAGACACAGAACCTCCTGAACCCAAGGTGCAGCTGAGCAGGGCAAGGATGACACCTCCAGGTCGGCTGGGTGGCAGGCAAAGGTGTCACATCTCAAACTCTCCTGGACATGGTGGCTCCGCAGCTGAAGTGTCACAGACGTTGTTATCGTCTGGCTGGGAAGAAAGTTCTTTGGACTTTGTCCTTCCCCATTTTGAGGGGAAAACCCCAGTGATTTGAGCACTCCTCTGTCCTGTCTTTAGCTGGGGTTACTGGGACCAGGCAGCTCTGCTCCTCTCTCTTGGCAGCAGCGGGGTTGTGACACTGTGAACTGGCAAGGAAATCCCAGAAGTGCAGGAATATCCCATTAAACAGCATTAGACAAAAGTACTTTTCTTTAAAATGGAAGGGTGCTTATCACCAAGTGTAGGTCACTGTATGTAATTTGGATTCAGCTATCTCTTCACAAGACAGGAAGGAAAACAACCCCAAAGTTCTGGAAGGTTGCCTTAAATCAGCAGGAATTGCTCTTGGCTGCCAGGCTGTTACTATTTGCCACAGACTTTCAACTCGTCCCAAACCATTAGTGAAGGTGGAGTTTCAGATCTTACCAGAAAACACTTCACACCTTAGGAATACTTGGCAAGCAGTTTCCCCCCAACCCCCAGGTCTCAGCACAGTAGTTCTTGCAGACATCTTCTCTCTACCACATATGCAGGAGAAAAACTGAGTGAATTTTGCAGGAATAACTCAAAGCAAGCACCAGTACCTTGAAGGGTAAAAGGGCAGCGTGGCCCACTGAATCCTGATACCAGTGCTAAAACTAAGTAATAATGTATCTTTTAAAAATCAGATAGCAATTTTTAAGAGCCAAAAGGGAAATTGTTTGAGCAAAATCAAAAGCAGCAGCGGTGGTTGTTTCTCAGGAAGTTGTTATTCTGTACTTTCAAATTATTTTTTAAGAGAGGACCAGATTCAAAGTGCACAGGTATATTTAGTTCAAATGTGGGTAAACTTAAAGATTCCCAAAACCAGCACATAAGTCATGGATATTTTCTTATAGTCAGTCAGATATGAACAATTCCAACATGATGTTCTTTGGCTCCATGAGCAGCTCAGACTGGTCACCTCTGGCATTCCTGCCTTTTCCCACACATGGATGAATGGAAGCTGAAGTGGACACGTTACAGCTGGACACACTTTGAGGAAGCACAGTCTATCTGGGCCAGGTCTTCAGGCACTCAGCACATGCAAGACTTGCAAAAATGTGACCTGAGAGGCTGCTGCAGAACACCAGCAGTCATTCCATGTGTCAGTGTCACCTTGGAAGGTGAAGGGTACATTTGAGACAGTTCATGTTCACTAAACACCTCTGCACAGGGCAAGAACACACCCTTAAAAAAGGTTCTATCACATGGAGTTCACGATCCTCTTGGGTTCAATGGTTTCAGTAACAAAAATTTCAAGCACTCCACCATTTACTGGAAGGTGGGAGAATATTTAGAAGAATCACCAAGTAGCTACTTGAAAGAACACAGGAGGACAGGCCATTTCTGTGAAATTAGGTGCTCTTGGGAAAGTAATATTTAATTACATGGCAGGAAATACCAAAGAATTCTCAAGTTTGACCCAACTTAGTTGTTTGCACTGGCAGGTAGTCACATATCTACAACAGACAAGCTGCAAAACCAACACAAAATGAGATCTAACAGTTGTAAATTAGAATATCAGTGAAAAACACTATACAGACATCTGATCAAAGCCAAGCAAGGCAACGGGCTTGTACTTCAACACTGCAGAACCCACTGATTACAGAAGATAAGGATGGTGCACAATGGGAAATTGCTAGAAAGTCACATGCAACCATTCTGAATCCAATCTCTGATTATCTCATGTTTGGTTTTATTTTAATTAGACTTTGAGAGGAGGGTTTTCACCAATAAAGGTCTGAAAGCCTTTGATCATTTGCTTTATGGGAATTCTATTTAATCTAATGAAAAAGCAAACAGAAGATCTGTTTACATGGACACCTCAAGCACAAGAGTTGAAAAGATCAAAGTAATACAATTAGCAAGGACCTGTGAGAGAAAGATTAATCTCTACAAGTAACTTCCTTTTCAGCTTCAGCACAAACGAGCTCAAATGTTCTTCCTCTGAGTGTCAAAATAAGTTATTTTTGTTTCTTAACTCTGTTACCACACCACTGCAGAGATCTGACAAGATGTTTTCAGACGGGTAAGACACCTCTTAAAACCAGAATTAATTTCCCACTAAACTCCAGATTCTCTGTAAGTTTTCATGACATGTCATGGACTTCCATGAAGTAGCAGTGTAAAACTAAGCACCCAGAAACATACAAAGATGTCTAAAGGTACAGAAAATCTTTTATTAGAATCTAAGTCAATAATATACGTGACCCAATGAAACTTTTCCTCAGATGCTATAACAAGTATTGAAATGCCATGTTTTCAAGAGACCATCTGCTGTTTTGACATTTTATGACAATTTCCAAGCCTTAAACAACCTTGACTCTACCTCTTTCAATAGCATGTTTTGCAGTGAGCTCTTTTTCCTCCAAACTGGGCCTTGATTCATCATACATTTAGAATGCTTTAGAAAGTTCTTGCACATTTTACTTTTGTCACAAGGTAACCCACATTTTCAGCACTTCACTGTAAGTGAAAAATGCCCATCTGATAATGCTAGAGACTAAATGTCCAAGTGAGAGCAATACATGAGCTGTTGCATTTACTTATTCTTGACTTACCAAATGAGAAAGGTAAGCAACACATGGTTTATTTTGCTTAAACAGCAGTGTTCATACTGTTAATAATGCCAGTAGTTTCATAAAGACAGCATTTCACTAGTTGCCAGAACTAAAGTCAAGTTTGAAACTGAGGTCATAACCTTGCAATAAAACAAGTACTAATTATAATCAAGGAACAAACAAGGGATGATGTATCAAGAGAACTTCAACAAACTTCTTTCAGCAGATATTCTTTAGCAGCTCCCAGGTTGAAATCTCATCTTGGTCACTGGCATCCTACCGAAATCAGCACACTTGAGTTTTCATTTGAACCAGCTGGCTCAGTTTTCAATGCTCTGCTCATCATCATCATCATCTTATGAAATATAAACCACATCTACTGAGATACCCACGTTGGAAGGCTGAGATTAAATACATCCCCTGCACAAGGTAAGGACTTAAAAAGTTACATATAACACAAAACGTTTCCTACCATACATAGCATGTGTCTGTTCATGCGCACCGTACTGTGTTGCAGAGGAAGATACTAAACCCGGCTGTGCGTGTGCTGGTGGGGCCATCATCCTAGCGTTGCCCTGTATTACAGGGCTATAAACATGAGGATGCTGCAGGCAGAACAAAGGAAAAACCACACAGTTAATTGGGTTAACAATTAACTCCCAAGAAACTCTTGTCATCTAAACAGTCGCAGCTCCGCCTTGCTCAAAGGCAGAGCAGCTGAGGATTTCACACCCAATTGTTTCCAAAATTTAAGGGCTAGAAAGTGACAGCAAACACTGGCATGCCCAATTTTTGCCACTCTGATAATGCACTAAGCTTATACATTTATCCAATTACGCATGTAGATTTAACAGCCTTTGAAGTAAGAGCAGTTCACCAAGTAAGTTATTTTTAAAACACTTAACCAGGAGATGTGCTGGCCATGACCTAAAGAAACTCTTCAAAGAGCTAAAAAACCATATCAATAATAAATGCCAACTTCCAAACTGACCTTAAATTTCGTTAGGACATTAAAATTCATTAGGACCTTAAAATTTGTTACGGGCTTTGAAGCACATTCCAAGATCACCACGTGTGCTCCAGAACACAGAAACTCTTCAGGGTGACTCAGGACTGGACACAAGGGGGTTATTTAGCTCTGAACCACTTCATTATTTGTGCTTGGATTGATCAGGAGCATGGAAAGGATTCTTACCTGAGACTGGTAGTGTGGCACATGCTGCACAAGAGGCTGATTAGGAAACTGTTGGGGGCTATATGCAACATATTGTGTAGAGTAAGCAGGTGGAGTAGCTACAATTGGAGGGCCTGCTGCTGAGGCAGGATGCATCATGGTGCTCTGGTGGTGTTGGTCTTGCCGCTGCTGGGGCATATTTGGTACTGGAAAACAAAAATTGTCTCATGTTGGAAAGACAGAGAAAAAAAATTTGGAGATTTCTGAAAGGTTCTATTTTATAATAATGTTACTGGGACCATGTGGAATATCCTCACCCCACACCTTTAGCCATGGGTTAGAGCTCTGTCAAAAAGGAACAGGGTGAAGAAGAGTTTCTCCAGGAAACACTTGATTTTCATGACTGCCTTTAGGCTGGATACACACAGTCACAAACCCAGCCCTGCCTTTTTATGAAGGAAGAAAGGGGGAGGGAGAGAAAGACTGACAAGAATCAGAAGGGAAGAGAAAGGTTATATCAGGATACCTACTTAACCAATTAATCCTGCCCCCTTTAAAAGGCTTTTTCACCCTCTATGGGAACAACTCAGCCACTGTTCCATCAGCTGGAAATCTGAGTCTGTGTTAAAGTGACTTGTGCTTATGGCTGAGGAGAGCACAATAAAGGTCTCCACCCAGCCACACTCGAGGTTTTTACATCTTTTGAGCTCTGTGCTACCCCTCAGGGCAGCAGAAAGCAAATTTTAGGTCACAGACAACACTGAGGGAGACAAAACCTATAAGGAATAGGAATAACTAAGAGGGAAGAAAGATGAAAAGAGCAGAGCAGTGTGGGGTCACCTGAGCTCTCCTGGGAAGGTGACCACCCCACTCACTGGGAACAAACTAATTCAGCCTATAAAGCATGGCCATGAGAGCTCCAGGAGGGCTCCAGGAGAGCTTCAGCTTCCTGCAGTCAGGCTGCAACTACTAACTGAGCTACCTCAAGCTCCTCTAAACTCCACTGCAGGGGCAATCTCTTAGGGAGAGGAGAGGGAAATGTTGAAAACATCCCTAAATTCACTCAGTGATTTTATTTACACTGCAGATCAACAACAGAAAGTAAATAAAGGATGCAACATGAACAGTGTAAGGGCACAGAGCTGTAACCCTGGCAGCTCCCACAGGGCTGTGCTGAACACAGATGGAATATTGGAACTTAAAAAGGGATTCAGAATTGGAGCTGCCTCACCCAGCAAAGGAGCACTCAGCAAAGTATTTCTGATTAAAACAGTGTTACTAACCAGAAGACTTCAGGGGTGAGGCCACAGTGAAGTTACTGTGTTTTAACACAGAAATACATTGCAGGGTTTTGTCTCCCCTAGGTTGATAAAGGCCACTTGTTTGTTTCTAAACAGCAGGAAACAATTTCCTCCTGCAGTGACTGGAGCTGCAGGGCTGGTCCTGTCCTGCAGCACTGGCTGCCACTGCAGGAGCATTCACTGGGCACAGTTACAGCATTCCCTGGAACAGGAGCACAAGAGCAGCACTTTCTGCTCCCTCACTGTCCTTCCCAGCACATCCCACCACCCATCACGACTCCACAGCCACGGGTGTCACTTAAACACGTGGCATTGTCATTGTCAGTCCAGCTTTCAGTCACTGGGGCAGCAGGAATGAACAAGAACAAACTGGAACCAGCTCTTTCCAGAAGAGCAGCAGAGCAAACTCTTCCTGGAGAAATAGTGATTCTGCATGTTGTTAAAAACCCCTCTATAAAGCACCAGTTGGGGCACTGCTGCAAACCAGTAGAGAAAACGAGCAGAGAAGTTCCCTTTAAACAAACCTGTGATATTTATGAAACACAGGAGATGACCAGCTCACCCTAATGCTCCAAGTAACAGAGATGTTTTCCTGTTTGTCAAATCAGATTCCAAACCAAGCAACCCCCCATTACTCAAACCTGGCATGTTTTAGCTGAATTAGTTTATCTAAAAATCCATTAGTATTTCCACTTACTTCCCTTTAATAAAAATAGCATTTAAAATATCGATTGAAAGCAAATTGCCATGGATTAGAAAACACACAAACATTTGTCATTTAGCCATGCTGCATGCAGACTGAGAACCAAACAGGCAGTATTATTCTCACCTTTACCTGCTCTATATGTCTTGGCTTGGTTCACTGGCATGGGCGTCATGGGAATAGGATACAAAGGCTGAAACAGAAGAAGTTGAAGGTATGATATTCCTTTAAAACCTCAGTGTGTGCTGGGGTGGGGGCCCCACTCAGCTTTGATGTGTTTCCCTCTGTTCTGCTACAGGGTTTAGTGAACTCTGCCTAACCTATGAGATTTTCTTGGATCAGTGTCATTAAGTCTGCACGGACACACAACTAAGACCAGATGGTTGGCAACAGCCAGCCCAGGAATGCTACTGCTGCTACTGCAGGCACTGGGCTCACCCTGACAGCCCCACAGCAGCTTTTTGGTATAAAGCTGAGTCAGGAGAGGGTCAGGCTGAAATATCAGGGGTAGGTTCCTCCCCCAGAGGGTGCTGGGGCACTGAACAGGCTCCCCAGGGAATGGGAACAGCCCCAAGGCTGCCAGAGCTCCTGGAGAGGTTGGACAATGCTCTCAGGGACAGGGTGGATTGTTGGGGTGTCTGTGCAGGGCCAGGAGTTGGGCTGAAGATCCTTGTGGGCCCCCTCCACCTCTGGATATTCCATGATTCTATGATCATGGAGCTAGATTTGAAACCCCAGTGATCCCTACAACAACCAGAAACCAGCAGGACACAGCTGGAACAAAGAAACAGTTGCAGAGAGTGAGAGACTATGCTTGGAGGACTGGGAGGAAACCTGCACAGACCCACAATAAATGTGGGCTGCTGGCATTTACAAGTGTTTAGAATTATCTGAACATCCAGATTGAGGGAGCACTGGGAAAAGTCAGTATTTACACAGCCAAAACTTAACAACAACATGATTTATATTTACAAAGCAATACAAGCTGTACTATTTCACTATTTTAACTCACAGCTCCCAAGCTGCAACAAGCTGATCTTTAAGGTCCTTCCCAACCCATTCTATGATTCCTAAGCCCTGCCCAGCTTCCTGAGGATCTCTGGGAAGTGTTGAGGAGTTTGCAGCACTTTACCTGCACGCCTGGACTCACTGGAACCGGGTACATCATATTTGGTGCAAAACAAACAGGCTGAGTGTACACGGGGGTTGGCTGCTGATGCCCCACCATGGAGGGGCTGGGCTGAGCTTGAGGACGAGGGGAGGTTGGTGTGGTAGAAGGTTTCGGCTACAAAGAGAGGTGAGCAATGGATATGGCAGGGTTAGTTCTGAGTATCCTTCAAGGAAAAGGTTGGTTTATAAAGATCTGCTCAAAGGCACTGATAAACAGCATCAAATCACTTACTTGAGCAAAAGATCGAGGGTTGAACTCTTTAGCATTAGGATTAAGTGTTGATTTTCTAACTTGCCTAAACATAAAGAACAAAAAATTAAGTTGGGCATTATTCTTTTACAGGAGAATCTGCAATTAATAATTTAAGAAACACCTCACTTCCACCTGTGAGTCAGACTTCTGAGAAGTCAAACACCTCATGGCATGCAAAAAGCCACTCTCATTGAGGGACTCTTACTACAACTAACCACAAAAGTTTTCCAGTTGATACCACATCTCATGTGAGCCAGAAAAACATTGAAATAAACTTTTAGATGTGAACTAGGCATCAGCAGAACCAGAGCTCTGCACTGAGTCAGGAGATGACTTTCAGGGCAGTCCCTTCCCCTGTGGCTCCTCCTGTGTAACAGCACCTAGAGCCAGGAATGTGTCACCCAGTCATGACTTGTGCACAAGGTCTGCTGTTAATAAAGATGTGCTTATTCCAAAAGGCATGATTACTCACTCAGAAGTATCCTTCTTCTCCTCTTTGTCCTCTTTGTCTTGTTTACTTCCAGGCCCAGATGTCTGTACACCCTGGGAGGTCACCTCAGGCCCTCGCTTTTGCTCAGAGCTGTTACTCATGGAAGGAGAAATACTGGGACTGTTGGGTTTGCTACTGCCACCACTGGAGTTGGTGTTACTGCCAGCTTCTATGATAGACTCTTTAGGGGTGGATTCTGTCTTTTCTTTAACTACATCTCTCGATTTTTCACCTTCTCGGGTTTTGTTTAGCAGCTGATCCACTGCATCTGAAGAGGAACTGGACTGTAACTGAAAAAACCCAAGGGATATATTCAGTAAATTGATACAAAACTCAGGGGAGACCATCTAAAGCTGTCACATACACAGAGTAAAACACAGTCCCACAAGCCTCCATCATCTGGAAATGACCTTTTAAAATGCTCATTTCCATTTCTACTAGGAAAGAAATCCATGGGCACTGACAGTGTTTAAGCTGGCACTGTGTAAGGAGCTGCTCAGCCACTCAAGTGACCTGTATGTTGATTAAGGAGTGACAGGAAAGCTTCAGACAACCCTCTGGACTCATCCCCTCAGTGATTTAACAGCACCACTTGAAAAGCTAACCTGATTTAATAAACCCTTCTAACCAGGAAATAAGTAATATGAATTCATCTTCAATTTTCCTCTGCAAAACTCTTCATTTAATTTTGCAACAGCTCCTCCATATGGAGTGTGAGATAATTATTTGTGCCTAATGATCAAACAGGTTTCAAGTCCTGTCTTCAGTGTACAGTCAATACTCACATTTATGTGCATTAGGCAATTGTACAAACAAGAGTCAGCATTGATTTTACAATACTTAACATGAATTCTTACAGATATTTTCATACATTAGGCAAAAGTATAAAGACCTGTTAACATAGGCAGTGTGCTCAATTCATTAAAATAATCTGGATGCACATGAGAATGATGACACCATTAACAGAGACAAACTTACCCTAAAGTCATTCTTAAATTTCTTTAAATCATCAATCTGTTTTCTATGCTCTGAAACAATTGGAGAGACACCTGCCAAATACAAGATCAACATTGTCCAAGTATTTCTAATTCAAGTTGTATACACATTACTAAGTTTGCAGAAAGATAATGGTTTTGCAGATATAAAAATGAAATCCAGCCCCTTATTTTTGGGTTTTATTTGGTACAATTCCATGACCTATGTGTATGAGCACACAGAAAGCCTCTGTGAAAGCAGAGCATTACATAACTGATTTATCTTTAGTTCTGATGCACCACACCAAGGCAGAAGCCCCGAGGTGCAGGGACTGCAGAACTCACTGAACACAAAGAACATGCAACAAAAGCCCCAACCCAGCCTGTGCCAGCATTTCAAAACAGCAAGGGAAGGAGAAACACTGGCCAAGGTGGGCTTTATGGCTGGACTCATCCTAAAGGTCTCTCCAATGAGAGAATTAATGAATCTGGTTCTCAGTTTAACAGCATGAAGAGATTTTTTTTTTTCTGAGAACTGAATGAACAAACAACTCTACAGAAACAAACAAATGTAAGGCATAATAGGAAAAGCACAGTTAGAAAAGCTCTGCTGACCACGATGCTCAGAAGTATTGTGAGCACAGCTCTGAGCAGAAACATATTCAGTCCAAAGGCAGCTAAAATGCAGCTCTGTGAGCAGGGGAAAGAAAGAAGGGAGGACAAAAAAAGAAAAAAACCAAGTGAAATCACACCATCCACATGAGCATCTTTACACTTGGTGTTGATGGAATGAGTCACAAACAACATTTCAAAGTGCCACTTCACAACTGCATGACCAAATTTCACTGTAGAACACCAGACTGCCTCCAAGCCTTCTTTAAAATGCCAACTAAAGCAGCCAGGAGAGCAGGTTTAGTGTGCACAATTCCTACATCACTGCAGTACATGAAAGCTTTGGATACAAACCTTTGTTTTCAGGTTTAGAAAAACTAGGAGAAGTCTCACTTGGCTTTATATTCTCCTTGTTTCCAGTTGCAGAATTTTGCCTCTGGTCCTGAAGCCTTGTATCTTTAGCTGGAAAAGAAATTGCAAAGTTATTGTCTTATACACAACTCCAACTGACCAAAGAGAGGGCAAGAGACAAACAGGGGAGAGATTTAACCATTTTTAGCTTGAAAAACCTTTTAAGTTACACATTTCCTGCTACCTAGTTGGTGCCTGGAGGATCACCCTCCCTCATCCTCCTTCCCCATCCCACTGTCTAATGAAAAAAACCCAATTAAACTCATCCCTCTCATCATACACAAAACCTTAACCACACTGAACAAACTGTAAACTTAGAGCCAATTATTTTCAGCAGTCCAAGCTCTTCATACAGAATGCTACAAAGATTTGAGAGCTCTTAGACATTTGACTGTGCTCCTGAATGGGTTTTCTTCCCCATTCCTTTTGCTGTGTTTGAAAGCAATGGCCTGTTTTTATTTAACTTAAAAAAGAGGCAAAAACTAATTTGGAAAAAAATATCCTCAATTAAGTCAGACACCTATAAACCCATATTCCTTAAGGGCACAAGAAATTAATTGTAAATACTTCTCAAAAAGCCTCTCTCCAACCTTAGTTTAAAGCTGGAGAAATGGGAACTCACAGTAAAATGAAATGTATCCCAAGTTTTCCTATGATTCAGCAAGCAGCTGTGCTCCTGCCTGGGCACATTCCTTGTCAGAAATTAGGAATTAGGAATTTGCAAGGCAGTGAGGGCCACTCACCTTCATTGGAGGGGGTGACTGCTCTGTTGGATGCAGGGCTGGCAGGTGTAGGAGAGGCAGCTGGAACAGGCATGGCAACAGATTCAGTGGGAATAGTACCAGGCTGAGGAGAAGGCAGAGCTGGTCCCATGGGAGTGCTGCTCTGCCTTGGAGACCTAGGCCTGTGTGTTTTAGGGGATAATCTCGGAACTAGAAACAAACAGGAAAAAGCAGTTATAGGATGAGCTTCCCCATCTGCTCAGCAGTTTGTTTTTAGTTTTAAAATGGCTACAAACATGCTTTGAAACACTTTGTGAGGTATTATGTAGTAACTGAAAACCTGTTTACCTTTCAGGCACATCTCCTAGTTCTTTACAACGCAGCATTTCATAGAGAATGGGGAGAATTCTCTGCAGATTGTCCCCCAAAATTTATCACTGCCCTCTAATCCCACCAAGAATCTGCAAAATGCTTCCCCAAGTCCCCAGCAGTATAACTACAACAGCTCACATCAACCCAGTTTCAGGCAGAACACAAAAGGTGGTCAGGTCTCCACACAAAGAGATGTAAAACATTTTTTAAGAGGGCTGAAAAAACACATCCATTTTACAGTGTCCTCTTTTGGAGGTTTGCCAGCTGGAAAAAAAACAACACAGCCTATTGAAAAAAAGAGTGCTTTTAGGTATATTTTTGCCCCTGTGTTAAAGCAGCAAGGAAAGTTGTGTATTCTTTGAACAGTAAATTGTAGCTTCTGCTTCCTGCTCATCCCACTTGTGCTTTTTGTGACATATTAACTCCCAGTGAGTGAGCAGAAAGGCAGGTAAGTGATTTAACAGTCCTACTTGCATGTTTATAATATATAAACAGGGAAGGTGAATCACAAATAATGCCACAATAGAAGAGTTGAAGTTTTTTCCACAAGGCAACAAGCCTCTGTGGGTCTAATTTATACCTTCTGTCTGAGAAATGTGTTCCCACTACGCTTCTCTAGAATTCTGCACTGCTAAAAAATACCCAAAAAGGACCTAAAAAGGACCAAACTGTTGCTCTTTTGCCCTCAAGGAAACACCCAGCTCCTCACAGCCCACCAGAATATGGCCTCAGCTCAAGAGCTCCAGACTAGACCTGTGGCACAAGACTGAGCTTAAAGTCAAATATTAAAAAAATATATTAACAGATTAAAAATAAGACACTCTATTACTGCTCCTACAGTAGCCAAGAACAACATCACCACTTAAAATCCATGTAAATTTTAAAGGAGAAGTACATCCAGCTTAACTTGAGTATCAATTCATCTTTTAACACCAACCTTCCTCTACCCAAACACCTCCTTCATTTGTAAACCACAGTCCAGCCACGCTGCCAGAACCAAACTCAGGGATGCAGTGGCAAATCTCTAACTCCTCCAATAAATCCCCTACAAATGAATCCTTCCAACAACTAATTCCCACACTTTTCCTTCCCTTCTCTCCACACAGCACCTGCCTCTACAGTTAGGACAATATTGCACCAGCTCTCACTCAGCTATCTGGGAACATCCTTCTCCCCACTCCAACCTTAGCCCAGAATTTGATTATTCAGAGCATGAATTGCCTGGAAAAGGCAGGATTCTGCTGAGCATTCCCACTCTAAGGATCCCCCTGCAAGCCATCTGCAATAAGCCAAGCTTTACCTACCCCCACTGACAACTGATGACCACGTCCCACCTGAAGGGCTGCCTCGTGCCACTGCAGCAGTAGATGCTTCCCCAGGTGCATTATGAGATACAAATTCTAAGCCACTTGAAATTGTACCCCTACCAGTAGAGACTCTGTGACCTCGAGGGTGCCGTTGAGCCTTTGGAGACATCCGTGGAGGCCCTGAGGAAAAAAAGACAACCCCACACAATAAGTGCTTAAAGTCCACCACAGAAAACCCAAATATCTCTTCTAAAAATTGCAATTCATCTTAAAAGTCTCAATAAAGCAGCAATAAAATCAAGCAATTGGCAATGATAGGCTAAAAAGGCATTGGTTCAGCCAGGCTGCCAACACTCATCACCTCCCCAGGGCAGCTCCTGGGGGTTCAGAGGCTTTATCAGCACTGAAACAGGTGTGCAAGGGCTGGATTTAAAATATTTCAATCCAAATCCACCCCTGCCAAGTGCAAGCCAAGCCACAAAGGTCAGTGGTGCAGCTTGCTCCTGGATAAGCACAGTTCCAGGCTATCAAACATTTTTTTCCCAGAAAATAAAAAATTCCCAGTGCTTTTGTCAGGTGGTCAGTGATCCCAACCATTTATAGTCACCACTGGCTGACCAATGCTCTTGGGGAATTTCAGCAAAGCATTCTCTGCAGCCAGGCTCAATTGCCTGCAGCAGGTCACAATTCATTTACAAGTCAGCAAAAATTGCAACTAAACAAGGGATTGTTATCCCAAGGTTCAAGTCATGCATGTTTAACACCAGAAGCCAAAGTCATAAGTGAACACAGGAATTCTGCACAGCCTGTACAGCTGCCACACCATAGTTATGCTCAAATCTAAGCAGCAATACAATTCTTGCATCCTAATAAACATTTTCTTTACAGGATTAGACTCAAATGTTGATACTTCAAAAGCAAAAACTGTGTGTGAACAGAATGTGGCTGATTGCAGCTCATTTTCAACACAGGTCAGTAACAGGGTCAAGTTCAGATAATGGCTTTTAGGTTGCAGAAGAACTGCTAAAATACCAAGTACCTTTCCTGGTTACATAAATCTTTAAATGTCAGCCTCTATTTTAACCATGACTCTCAAGTCCACTTCAATGCAAATTTCACACGGATGAGTATTTTAAATACACATTTCCCAGGAAGAATCTTGCAGCAGTAGGAATTAAACATTGCAGTAAGCAGCAGTTCACTGCATGCCTGACAAACCAACCACAAGTGCTAAGAAATAATTCAATTTGCAGGTGGATTCTCAGTTCCTTACTCCAGAAAAAACCCACAATAAATGGACAGAAGGCCAGACTCATGTGGCTACCCCCCACTTTTTGGTCAGGAGCATTTCCAGTGTTCCTGCTGAGTCTCAGGAATCATTCCTCTCTCTGCCACGGCTCCAGTGGAGCCAGCTACAGCACCCACTGCAAGTTCCAGGGAGCTCAGTACAACCACTCTGCATTCCCTAGGCTTGCTACACTGTGCTGTGCAGGGTTTAAACACACTTGAAATAAAAATTATAAACCATGTTCCTTACTGCACCCTCCCAGGACAAATTTAGTTGGGATAATTCTGCATACCAAAGACTCACAGGTCAGCCTCTCTCTGTGTATTATTGATACTAGGGAGTTGATTTATAGTTCTGAATAAAAATTTCCTACAAATTCACCTTTGAAGCAGCTCATCCTACCCCATTCCACATTTCCCTTCTCTGAATACAGCATTTTTATTATCATTATTGTCACTGGTTGCTTTATAAGAGGCCTAAAGCTGATTTAGCTATGAGTTTTGTGGAATAACTGTGTTGTTGGTATTTTATATAAATTAGTATTTTATATAAATTGATAGTCCTAAAAATGCTCTCTAAAGTTATCAGGTCCTGCATGTTGCTCTTGGTTAATTTAAGACACTGAGCAGCGTTTACAAAGCTGAGTTTAATTTCATACCAAACTCGGGAAATTTCACAGCTTTCTTTCGTTTTTGTAAAGCTCTTCAAATCAAACAAACAGAAAAAAAAAAAAAAACCACCAACCAAACCAACAAAACAAAAACAAAAGGTTAATAGAAATAGTCTGATAAACTAAAGTTAAACACAAATTATAGGTTAAGTAATGAAGAGGAAAAAAAAAAACGAAAACAACTCTCGTCAACAACAACTCACGGAGGAGTTAAACAAAGACAAAACCAAAAATAAAAATAAAATTAAAAAAAAAAACATGAACAAATCGTGGTATATTTGTACCTTCTGAAGACATGCGTTTAGGCATAGTAGAGACAGGAGCTGGAGAACCATGAGCAGAGGGGTGAGACGGGGGCCTGGAGGGCCGCGAGGGGGGCCTGGAGGGCGGCCGTGTAGGGGTGGCTGCCCGAGGTGGAAGAGAGTTGGGACCTGACTGGTAGCGAGAAGGTGGGCGAGAGGAAGGAGATGGGCAAGGCGATGGCCAGGCAACACCTGACAGAACAAATGATATGAAGGAAAGTATAAAAACTAAAGAAAAAAATTATGGGGGGGAATAAAAGTAAAATATGACAAAATGATTTTTTTGGGGTTTTTCTTTCACGGTTTAACCCTTTGGGGATGGATTGAGGTGGTAATTGAGGAGATAAAGTCTCTGTAGGGCTGGGTTTTGCCTTGGTTTTGGGGTCAAATTGAACTTGTGAATGTCACAGGCTCCCCAAAGGGTTAATTGGGATCTACAAACACTACTAAGGAACAGACAGTAAAGTTTGATCTGTTAGCCTGGCATACCAATGCTCCACAGCACCCAGCACTCCACAAGGTCCTTCACAGCTACCAGAGGTTCTCAAACAGCTGTTCACAAACAGTACTGACCACACAAACTGCTACTTTCAAACCAAATGATGAGCAAATATCCATCTAGGAGCTGGATCTTTACAAAAACCAGCGGTGTTCAGTGTCTGAATGCTGACATTTATGTCTTTCTCACTTATCTGAGGTATTCCTGGAGGATTTTAATCTAGGATATAGGGCTCATGGTTTCCAAAGCAGAATTAATTGAATTTACAAGCCATTCTGAATATTTTAGGTCTATGATGTTGATTCAGCAGAGTAATAGGGTGAGAGAAACCACAAATACTACAGACAAATTTCAAGGTTAGCATTGTTTGGGCAAGGCTCAGTTGTCCATCCTTTACAGAGCTGACTCTGGCTTTAGAAAGGAAGTCTCACTTACCTTTAGATGCTTCTCAGACTTCCTCTCCAGATAGATCACTTGAGTATTATACATTTTTCATTTATTCACAGCAATTTATTCTAACAGCATTTTTAAATTCTACAAATAATGCCATGAGGACAGGCCACTGCTGAAACCCATCTCCAGAAATGGTGTTTGGCTTCTGGGACACCAATTGCTGCCATGCAGTGCCTACTGATGCCTGGTTAGAAATACTACCCATGTGTCCAGAAAATACACAAATACCCATTTGGAGGGAAGGCTTTGGATTCCTTTTCTCTAATGCTGTTCTTGTTTCTCCCCTCCCATTTTTATAAAGCCAAGCAAGTGGCTTTCTTCTTTTCCAGAAAGGAAGAGAAGCTTCCTCCTGCCACTGCCTTTCAGCAGGTGTCAGCACTGCTGCTCCTCCACCCAGAGCTTTGCAGTGCTGATGCAGTTTTTCATCTTTAAAACCACACAGTGCACCATCATCTAAGACAAAGGTGATTGAGGAGGAAAATAAATGACATTTCTGCTCTGCAAAGCCACAGACATCGCAGTGCAATGAGTGTTCCTTTGTGAATTAAACCCAAATCCAACTCACAACCTCTGTGTTAAATGATGAATGCTAACCTGGTTTATGGAATACACAAACCAATCCCACAGCATTTCAACACAAAAGGAGGTAATTCTCTGCAGTGTTAGGAGGTACATTCATTCAGATTTCAGATACTTGCCTCCGTTAACTACTCTCTGATCTGCTCCAGAGTTAGGGCTGAATTCTGAAGTGTGGGATCCAGACCTTGAGATTGGTGGGCCTGATCCAGACTGGCCCATCCTCGGTGAGTTTTGTCTTCCACTTCCCCAGGACAGGACATCTCTGTTCCTCTGTCCAGGTGGAATGTATTTATTTTCTCTGAAACACAGCAAATTTCTATCAGTGTCGAGACACAACTGAGAGGCAACAAAAAGCACCCCATTTGCTCTCTTTTTTTCACATCAAGCCAAGGGAAAAAGTCTAAATAGTATCAGATGTTGACCCAACAGTCACCTCATGAATTGGCTTTTGATAGTGGCCACACAGTCCACTTTATGAGCCCACAGGCACTGAAGGATTAACAGTAATGCCTGAAATTCTCCAGGACACACCGAAACCACTGCCCCTTCCTGGAATTTGGGACAAATTCACCACGGTGACAGGTCAGAATGGGGAAGTTTGTTTCACTACAGAGATAATACAGGGCCAGGCAGAGGTGTCCAAGTCAGCCTGAGTGCCAAAACCAGCACAGGATTGTTTACACAAGGCTCCAAACCTAATCAGGCCTGCTGAAAAAGCCCAGTATCAATGAGCAAACTGCTACAGCACCAAAATACCTCCATAATTTAAATAAAAATACTATTCATAGTGCACTCAAGTACCTAGTGTTCACACCATGTCCTTCTCTTTCATTAGCATTTCTCTGAACAGCAGTATATTTTTCTTCTTCTGTCCTTTCATCATTTTCCAAGGCAACCCGAGCTTTGTATTGGGCACTTGATTCAATTTCCTCTGCTAATTGAGTTGCTCTGGCTTCCCGCTTTAAAAACTCTTCTGAATTATCTCTTTCTAATGGCACCCTAAAAAGACAATGGAAAGGAAAAGAATCTCTGAAATGCATTCAAAAGCACAAAGGAGTTACAAAAATCACACAGTGTTGGTTCTAACCGAGTCAGAGGGGAAAAAAAAATCTTGCTCCTAAGCCAGTAGACTCGCTGTCTTTTTTTTAAATACAAAATTCCTGGGCTGGTTTGATATTATGGACAAACTCAGGGTCATTTACCTGCCTAGAGAGCTGAGAACAGGGTGCAGAACTTTTCCACAGGATTTGTAAAATCCCCAGTCCCTAAAGCTGTGCAAAGGCTCCAAATTTTAACATGGTTGAGAACATCAGGAATAAAAAGCCTCAGACTGCTGTTTACACAGGAAGCTACTCCAAGAGCCCAAATTTGAATTTTTTTTAGCTATTTACACATTGCCAGCAGACACAATCCTACTGAAATTAGAGAGTGACATCCTTAGTCCTTTGGTAATTCCAGCCATAGAATTTCAGCTCTCCCTGTTATGAAGAACTGCAGAAAAGATGGATGCAACACTTCAGAGCACAGGACCAGAAATTCCTGACTCATCTGTGAGTACCAGGACCTCAATCCCATTCTTTCCATGTCTCTCTCTATGGCAGACAATGGAATATTGCAAAAATCATCCCACAGGAAGGAATATTGCAAAAATCATCCCATAAGAAAGCCACCAAGTCAAAATTCAATGCATGAGCACTGAAACACTGAAAAAACCCAAGCAGGGATGGGATCATACCTGGCACCTCCTTCTGCCACCCATTTTTGGGGTTTACCTGTCTGAATGTTTGTGTCAGGTTTTAAAAACCAATTTGTTCCCCCTGATTTTGAAGTTGCAAAAGTTGTTCCACCAACCTTACTTCAGAATAAGCTACATAAAAATAGAGAACAGAGCTGAGGCTTGGCCCATGCTCTGCTGGGCATTATAGAATCACTGCCCATATTTTGAATAATATAAAGAATTAAAACAAAGAAAGTAGGTGGAGATACAAGCCAGGTATAGAGTAATACATGCAAAATTGCTCAAGTGTTGGTGGCAGAACAAGGAAACAAGTGGCTTTGCCAAATTCCAAGCCAGCACTCAGCTGCACAAATTTTTCCCCATATTTTTGGCCAGTCAAAACATTTACTGGCCTTATCAATGGTAACTGCAAGAATATTCAATAAAACCCTTCAGCATAAAGCTTTGGCTCAAATAAGATTTACATGAATGCAAACCTGGTCCCAGGCCCCTCTGTTAAAAACACAGTAAAGGAGAACAGCCAATAATCCTCATTTATTTAAAGTGAGTGCAAAAAATGAAGGGATGTATGGCAGCCTAAAGAGGCAGGCAATGATTTCATGTTTTCTAACAGGCCATTAAAGATGAGAGAAAGGGGATGGACAGGATGACATTGTTCAGAGCCCTGGTGATGATCAATACATTTTCTGGAACACAAACTTGTACCTTGATGCAGTTTGACAAACTCTACCTGCTATTGCTTAGCTCTAGGAAGAGAAAACAATCAAACAATAAACTCTTCAGCTGCACATCTAAGCATTTCATGGAAAATCAGGAAAAGAGCTTCCCAGTTTAGCAGACTGATATGCAAAGCAAGTTGCTTGACTAGGGGGAAAAATTGAATTAATTTAAAGCCACCTTCATGTTTTTAATCTGTTTCCATTAATATCCAGAAAGCAGAAAGATGGAAGACTGAAGTTCAAAAGTACAAAAAGTACTTAGAGCAGTGAAGGGAAGGAAAGAACAGCTTCCCCAGGATTCAAACATAAGCTGATTAGGACACTTTGATTATCACCACGTTACAGGTCCATTTGCACAAAACACAGAAATCACATTGCTGAACCACAGACCTGCAGACAAGTGCACACACACAGACACAAAAAGCAAAATATTCACTGCTATTCCTTGATATTGATAAAATACATTTCTGCTCTGGGGGTTAAAAGAGTGGGGAAATACTGAAGCCATTTCACAATGGCTGTGAACATCTGCAGTCCATTTGTGTTGCAGTTGCAGTGAACATTAGAGCTGCAGACTCTGGGGAATAAATCACTGCCAGAGTAGCCAGAGCAGCCTTTCTACTACTTCTATATTCCAGTTGTTATTATATTTAACTAAAACTTCAGTTTAGAGCTGGACAAGTCTGCTAAACAAGCACACAACCCCCACCCTGGTTATCAGCAGCTTTTCAGCATTCCAGGATCTTCCAGATCAATTGTCTCAATAAAATCAGGGTTTAGCCAAACTGCTCTGCTAGGTTAAACAAAGAACTATAGGTACAGCAGCTACACACACATTAATTCACAGCTTTCCACCCTATTCCTGGAAGTTTTTGCAAGAAACAAGCCTTATTGCATGGCTAAATTCAGAAAACTCTGCAATGGGAATGAGCTGTGCCCATTTAAGGGAATACATAAAGATTTCTACATCTAACTATTCACAGAAAGCTGGCAAGGTTTCTTAAGCACCATTCATTCATTGCTTTTGCAGTTATTTGATTCCACAACTTCAGAAACTATGCAAAATGAGCTGCAGAATAGAAAGTTTGTCAAACCAGGGAGAACATTCAATACAAATCTAATAACAAAATATTTTGGAACTTACGTATAAGAAGATAAACTGCTGTCATAAGTTGACACTACACCATAATTTTCTTCATTGTAACGAAACATGTCATTGGGATCCCATCCATTAGACTAGAAGAAAATGATGCTTGTTTTTCAAAATGACACTGGAAACACATTCCCTTCAAATTAAGGGCTGATGGCAGAAGTTTCAAACCTTCTGCCCTTTTTCCTGGGCCTATGAATTCACTGTCCAGATAACAAAGTTATTAATGCCACAGTTTATTTCAGGGAGCTTTGTTCATCGGCTGCACAGATTTTACCTTCAAAATTCCTTTTTTTTCTTTGTTGTGAGTCTTTGTACTGTTTTTAGGAGGTTTTTTTAAGTACATGCTTACTCTGTATTAGAAGACTACTGGCTAGCAAGACATACATACATTAATATCTTTTTTGCCTTTTCCAAAAAGTGCAATTAACACTTCTGAAACTTTTCAACAGCACTGATGGAGTTACCTGAGAGGCACCACAGGCAGAAGACTCCTGTTGATCTGCACAACTCCCCCACTTCAGTAAAATTGCTATCACAGCTCTCAAGCACAACAGTAAATGCTCTGAATATTTTATAAAAGCATTGAGAGTACTGGGTATTCCAATAAATCTCAGCTCTACAGCATGGCCACCAAAACTGACAGGAGAATTGTTCTAGCCAAAGTTCATATGCTCTAATCAGTAATATTATCTCCTTGAACACACTGCAGGCTGAACACCTGGCTACAAGAATTTCTGCTTGAGGAAAAGCTGACTGCTGTGATAGATGAGGACATGGCATTTGAGGCCATATTCTTCATCTAATGATTCATAATCTGAGCCTGTCCCTGTGCCTGGGTCAGGCTTCCATCCATTCTCTCCATCTGCAGCCCAGGGACACTCAGCAGAGCACAATCTCCCCATCATTTCCAAGTGCAATGACAGTCAGACAGGAATGCTCTGATTAAACATAAATCACTTTGGGCCATTGCTGGATTTGGAGTCCTTAACAAAAGCTGCTCTTTGGGTCCTGGAGTCCAGCACAGCTCTTACCACAGCAGCTGCCACTGCTCAGATTTTGCCAAAAATGCCATTTGAAAGGCAGCTATTCTCAGCCAGATCGCTCCAAAGGGCTGTGGCAGCTGCTGGCAAAGACTGAACATCCACCAGCACAATGCAGGACAGCAATTTTGCTCCTCCAAAGCTCATTAGCAGATTGAAATTAAGGAATTATTTCAAAGCATGTCCAGGGAAATAGCTCATTTTCTACTGATGGCCAGAGATGATCAAAGCATCACTCACGACATCGGTCTCCAGCGCCTCCAGCTCCTCGGAAGCCGTGTTCTCTCCTCCATCCCAAGGTTCCAGATCCTTCTCCTTGTGCTCTCCATTAACTTTAGCACTGATGGCTGAATCAGTAAAAGCATCTGCAACAGAGTGAGGAGGGTTGGGACCAGTGAGACCAGTTTGGGGAAGTTTGCACACTGGTTTTGGCTGAGGAACAGCACGAACACAGCTGAATCACAGGCACAATATCATCATTCCCCTTCTCTTGGAGCTGCTGGACACCAGAAAGATCTACTCCAGATTAAAGCACAGACTAACTTCTCCACATCAGAAAATAAAATTATTTTCAGTTATTTCAATACATTTTCTACAATTACATGTATATTTATTTGGGAGAAAAAAAGACAACACAAGGATCCCTATTCTTCTGGAAAACCAAAGACTTGTATAAAATTCTTTTCCAACCAGCCCACACAAGTGCACACCACAATAGTGTGGAAATATCAAAAAAAGCAGGAAAGCAACTCCCTAAATGGGCAAAATGCAATTTTCCTTTCAAATATCCAAATTTCTTCTATTTCCACAACTCCTCAACACACCAACAGAGCCATTATCCATGAGCTTGGTGCTCCCATTTCCTGTGACATGAACAGAGGGGTCTCCTCTCCTGCCAGAGTTTTTCCAAGCAGCAGCTTATCCAAATCACACAGAAAAATTCAGGAACTCTCTACTTTTTGTTCTCAACAACACAAGAGAATAAATAATCAATAAGGTTCTTCTATTGTTTATAAAAATTGTAAAAAAATCAAAAAATAAAGATCACAGGCATTTATTTTGACTTGTTCATGTTTCATTCAAGCCAGACTTAAAAAGGAATAATACCTGAGTATTTCAATTGCTGTAAAAATACATCTAAAGCCATTCACCAAGCTGTTGTATTTGTAAGCAACTGGATATCAGAACTACACACAGAACTTTAAAAAATCAAATAAGCTTGTTATAAGCTCATAAATAAATAAATCAGCCTAAAATAAATAAGTCTTCAATCCAGAATCTCCTATCATCATTCTGCTGATGAAATAAGGAGCAAAGATTTCAGACCTTTAGAAAAGATGAAATCAAACCACCAGGCAGTGCCAGATAAGGAAAAACATGGCCTAAATTAACTTCTGGCAAGATCTAAAAATCTGCTTAAAAAAAAAAGAACTTTAAAGCTATTATGAAAAGAATTCCCAACATATGAAGATGGCCACTGATGTAACAGCTTTTACACAATCACTGAAGATGTTTTAGAGACTGTTGATGCTGCTTATTATTCCTGTTTTACCCAATCTCACAGTGAAATTCTGCACATATATTGGATAAAAATTCACTGTATTTGGTCTCTCTAATAACAGCCAGCACTATCCCATGAAATGCTCACAAAACCAGCTTTTAAAATATACTTTATTATAATATATACTATAAATGTGTGTGTTCAAATGTCATCTGAAACTACACAGGAACACTGAGCTACAACTCATAGTTAAGTAGGAACTAAAGAGCATATTTTTAAGATTTTTAAGGAATGTAAACTCTGCATTTACCTTATCAATACCCCACGGCTTAACTCAGATAAACCAATGCTGCTCCTGCCCCAAACATCATTAATTCCATGTTTTATTTCTGCTCAGATCGGGACATTTCACACCAAACCCAAGTTGGAGGCTGTTTATGTCTTTTAGGAAACTGAAATTTGTTTCTGCATCTCTGGGAATGGAGGGAGCTCCTCTCCAGTGAGATTAGAGAAATGTGAATTAGGAGCCTGATGGCAGCACCTGATGAAGGCAATCTGTTTTTCAGAAGGGTGTTTCCTTAATTTCTATTAAATTCCTCCAGGCAAACTCCACACAACTGTGCCATTTTGGATACTGTGAATAAAATACCAGCTTAACAAGACTCATCTACTCAACCCACTAATTTTCTTCTTTAAACAGCCACATAAACATTCAGAAGCGCTGTTATTGTAATGATACAGACAGAAAAAACACCCAAGTCAAAACAAAAACTCCACTATCAGCAAGTGCTGCAGGTCTGAGTAGGATGTGTGCAGTCACTGCTGAGTTTCCCAGTAAATCCAGGGTATCACAGGGCACAGGAAGCTCCACTGCTCTGCATTCCTCTCTCATTTTCCAATCAAAGTCACAAGTGAGACTTTGCCTTTTTAACCTCTACAACTCAAAGAAAACCCAAAGACAGGAGAAATTCAAGCTACAAAGGCACTCCCAGCCAGACAATGTGGTCTCAAGAGCATCCAGGCAAAGTTTAAGTGCAGCAGGATGGTACCTCAAGGCACAGATCAGAATTTTCCTGGAACAAACAGCAGGGCAGGCACATGGGAGAGCAGAATTAAAAACCCAGCAAAGCCTCTCCCAAAATTAATCAGCAACACACTTGAGAATGAATGTAAAAAACTTTAAAAATAACAGTTTCCCAAACAAAAATGTGGCTCTTAGGATGATTAATAAAGTAGAAGGTAAAGCATGAGCTGCTGCTGGAAGTGCTGATGGCAGGGCAATAACTGACAAGACACTGCCCAGGCTCAGCTTTCCCCTTATCTGGTGCCTCTTATCTCTGAGCTGTTGAAGGAGCAATTCACATGACACCTTGACAAGGCCAAATTTTTAATCAATCCCTTTTCTACATGGTAAAACCCGAGTTAAAGATCAAATGGGACCTGGTGAAACACGGGGCTGAGGCTGTAACACCCAATTAGCCTCCAGTGCCTCTGTACCTGCTTAATGTGGCATTTCCTAAGCAGAGGAGTTGGGTATCAAAGACCTTGTTTTAAAGCCTGGTAAAAAATCATTTTTCATGAATGGAAAAAAAGTCCCAAGGAGAGCTCTATGCAATGGAAATTCATATTAAGGCAAATTAAAAATACACATTCTGCGAAAAACTCAGCTGGGGCAAATTCCTTAAGTGTGTGCTACTAACTGAGTTAAAGAAAAAACTGCCAGAGCAGAGCAATTAAGAGTCCGGGTTTAATTAATTTCAATGTCTAACATGCTTGTTTTCACAAACAGATTTTGGTGAAGAGCACAAATGTGCAATTAAGTGCCAGTCTGCAGCTGAAATGCCATTAAACCAATCAGTGTTACGTGCCAAAGGTGCTGATGGCACTCACTGAAGCTTTGATCAAGTCAAAGTAAACTGAGGTTTCGCCTTAAAGGTTTCAACAGTAAACTCTGATTTGTTTTGTAACTACTTACTACTGATTTGAAACATTAAAACCAGTTACCACCGGCTCTGCAGAGCCAACATTTCCTTCCTTTGTTCAAAAGATGCTTTCTGCTATTCCCCTTGCAACACTTTCTCTGGAAGGATGCCACTCTCAGAGCTAATTCAAGGAAAAACTTAAATAGCCAATTCTCTTCTGCCTTTCTTTTCATTGGATTTGTAGTATTTTCCTCAGCATGCCAAAAAACAATAAAAACATTGCAGAAGTCTTTTACTTTAGCACTAAGTTATGATGTTTGAATTGTCTTGTCTTTAAAGAGAAGCCAAGAAGGCAACTCCAAAGCCTGACTGAAATTTGAATCCCATGCAAACCAGCTCTGTGGACTGAGCAGTGTTCAGGGCTCCCAGGAAACACTTCTGGTGTAAAATCAGGACAAAAAGAAGCTCCTGCATCAATCAGGAGCCCAAATCACCCAGCAGCAGCAGGATCTCAGCACTCAAAGTGAAGCAGAAAGATGTGCTAATATTAATGCACAGCCAAGGATTTCAGCCTGCACTGACAGTGGGGTTTTAGCAGCTGATTTCCACTGCACATGCAGAAATCAGTGTCACTCCTTCTTTAGGAGTAGACAGAACAGTCTGGAAGGGGAATGATGGGTTTAATACAGCTTCACCTGAGTTTTCCAGTGTATGTTTCATTCATCAGCCTGCCTGTACTGCAGCAAACCTCAATTCCACAGAGAGAAACCCTCCCCTTCCTCTGGAAGCCAAACAAGCACCTCCAGGAGCTGCAAGGTCTGTGCAGGCTGACAGAGCTGCAAATAAAGGCCCAGGAAACAGGGACACATTGATTTTTGGAACATTCACAGCCACAACACCCCTCCCTGTGCAGACCTACCAATTTCTCCCCCAGTTTTACAATCTGGGCAGACCCCAGGCTTTCCCAGGGGAGTCTCTGAAGGTGCAGTGTCATGCTTGGCACAAGCCCACGTGTGCTGCTCCAGCTGCACCCCCAGGCCTGCAGTGCTGCTCCCTCCCTGAGCTCTCTGGCTGGGTTATCAGCTCCCTGCCCCAAAGCTGCAGGGCTGTGATAGCACTGTGAGCTGCCTGGCAGGCTCTGGCAGAGGCTTTCACACTCAACTCTGTTTTCCTTCTTCTGAAAGGAGACTCCATCCCATTCCCTTTCTCCCCACCTGCTGCTCTTTCCCATTCCTCTTCCAGTGTCTTTTTCAGCATCCAGAGAACATCTCTGCTACTCAAACCTGAGGGTGGACCAGAAGATCCAGACCCACAGCCAGGAGCCCATTTGCCCACATTCCTCCAGCCCAGCAGGGAACAAATGCAGAATAAAATCCACAGATACTTATAATGAATTGGGATGCATTAAAATTTTGAAAACAGCATATTCTGCAGATATTTATTTAGTTCAAGGGCTCCACAAAATCTAGAAGAGTCCTACAGGGTAAGAAACTACACAGAGAGAATCACAGAATAATGTGAGCTGGAAGGGACCCACAAGGATCACCAGACCCCAGCACCCCTGCTCCAGGTAAGCCTCCCAATGGAGAGCTGATGAAAAGCTCTTTATTTGACTATGATTTTAAAGCTTTTCCAACCAAGTATTCCCAAATTCTCCTCACCTGCCTATGAAAGTCAAAAACCATTGAGGGTTAGACAATTTAAAAGTCTCTGTTCCCAGGTAAGGGTAACCAGAGCACCAAGCAGGGACAATTCCCAAAACAAGGAGCACCAAGGAGTTCAGAGTCAGTTTTCACTCTAAATCATCCAGCACCACCAAGATTTGGGTTTATTTACAAGAACAAAGGCCAGCAGCTCCTTCATGCACATTCCCAAACTTCCAGCCTTTTCAATCCTTGCTTGTTTAATTTCCCAGGAAGCAGAAAACCCCTCGTTGCTCTAATTTGAAGGTGTGATCAGAGACTGAGTTACACTTTCAAGTGTCATTTCCAGATAATGTATTTTTGGGACGAAATGGAAAGCAGATTAATTCACCCACTCTGACTTATCAAGTTCTGCAGCCTTCCAGTTTATCTTTCTCCCCAAGTTTTTATGGCTTTATTTCAGCTCTCCAGTATTTAAGAGATTTAGACTCAGTCATTCCACCTAATAAAGTGAACTGAGGGACTGTTCAACCTGAAACAGTCATTTTCTTCTAGAAAATGTCCATTGAGCAATTATTCCTAGAAGCAGTAGTACATTCCTCATTCAGTCTGCTCAAAATCTATAAAGATTGGGTGAGGCAGAGCCCAGTTTACATTTACATTAAAGTGATGTTCATACCAAACCCATTATAAAACAGCTCTCATGTAATTTAAATTCCAAGTCCCATCCAGAACCTGGAACTTATCTGCATTTCAATGCTGCATTTGCTCTGACATTATGCATCATCATCTGGGAAAAGCAAAAATTCCTTGAAACAACAAACCTCTCATTCTGCAGCTTTAGATCAGGCAAGAACAGGTACAAACACAAGGTGAAGAGAGAAATTCTCATTAAATGTCCTCAAATCTCTACTCGTCTCTAAGTCCCAGCTAATGGGAATAAAACCTGTGTTCCAATAAGCACTGAGCTCCTGTGACAGTTGTTAATCAGCCTGTAAATGTACACAGAGACCATTCCACCCCATGCCATAAAAACCTGTATTTTCTTTTATTCCTTATCCCAGCAAATCAATAAGATTAAGCATAAAGACTCTGGAGGTTTGCTGCCCAAAACCAGAGAAATGTGCAAAGGAATAGAACTGACTCATGAGCTCTTAGGTTCCAGAAGAATAATCAGGGGCTTGGAGGTCAGACATTAACGTATGAAGACTGCCTGCAAAATTGTTTCATTTGAACAGTTTCAATGCCTGCAAGATTTTAAGATTTGTCTGTCACCTCTCTATTCTGGTCTACAAGGTCTACAAGGAGTAGAGGAGAAATTAAAACACAAACAGAGGATTTTAAAAGAATTTCTAGCTTTGTTTGCAGGAGTATTTATAGAATATTTCTATGAATGCATGTTTAGACACAGATTATACCTCAGTATAGACTATATATCTCAACTCTGAGAAATTCTGCATTCAATGATTCTTGCATAACACTTAACAGAGAAATTTAGGAAGATATTTACAAAAATGTGTCTACCTTCCATAGAATCTGTAAAATATTCTGAAAAACCACTAAGGCTTTGCTTTCCATACACCAAAACAACTACTCAAAAATACATTTTTTTTTAATTTATGAATTTTTGATTTCACAAAGTGCTGAAGTTTTGCACTCTTTAAGAACTACAAATCTAAATATGAACTTCAGTATTTGGATTCTAAAGCATCTACTTCAAAAACTTTGAATTATAATCTCAAAACATAAAAAAAAATTGAAGCAAATATACCTCTTCTGGCATAATTGGTATCCATATCCTTAAAATGCACCATAACAAAGTCTGAAGACTTGAACAAGATGCTCTCCAGGATGTCCTCCCGTTTTGGCCCCAAACTGGAGTCTGCAGTTTTCCGATGAGCAGCATCAACCACTAAATCACACTGTGGGAAACACAAGCACAGGGCACTGCTTTACTGCACACTCAGCCCTTCAAAAATTTGCAAAAGCTAGGTATTTACAAGCTGCTTTTTATCTAGGCATGAACTGTAAATATAATGCAGAGTAAATATTACAATTTTAATCAAATGTTGGTCATTCCATATTAGGAATTTTCACAATAGGGAAGAGTCAAAATGTAAAAAATTACCTTAGGACTGTAGGTTTTAAAAACTCCTTCATATATACCACCATTTTTCACCTGTACTTCACATTTGGATCCCTAGAAGGGAAGAAAAAGGAGAATATAACTTTCTACCAAGATGATAAATGACATTACAGTGATTTTCTAAAACATGTGTTCTGTACATAGGTCCAAAGTGTAAAAACACAACTCAATTTTTAGCCAAATTTCCTCCATCAGCATCTGCCCATTTATAAATACACTGCTGTGCTCTGCAAATTCAAATAGCTGGGTGTGTATGGGCAGTTCTGAAGGGATTTAAGATACTCACTGGAGAATATTTGGTTCTCACAAGACTCTTGACCAGTTAAAACACACAAAGGAGGTTTTGTGCAAACCCCAAATCTGTGCCTGTGTGGGTACAAATAAGGATAAAAGCTTATCCTGCCCTCAAGCAGATGTGGGACAGTCTGCCTTATTTATTTTGCCATGTCAGGGCTTCCCTTAAAATCTTGGGAGAAAGGTTTTTAATCCCTGCACATGCACTCATTTTATTTATCCAGAACCACTCTAAAGACAGGAAATTCAAAATACAACCAGTGCACCTAAGAAATCTGCTGTACCTCTGCAAATCAGAGTTAAACCTTTCCAAGCCTAAAATTTCTGTGATCTTTTAAAGCTCAACTTTGGCATAAAATGTTTAAAGTTTAATATTCACTCCTTTATATTACAATTAGTGGATTAGTTAACAATTCCCTGCCATAAAGGAACCATTCTTCCAAATATGAAGACTTACAACAACTGATGTGAGTATGTGAACCATTCTCATGTTTGCATAGATGCCATCGAAAGAAATCTGAAAAATAAGAAAGTCATCATGAATACTGGAGAAATTCCAAAGGCAGAGCACCCACCCCAGGCTTTCATCAGTACACAGAAAATCTCAGAAACATTGGGTAAAAATCTTACTCAGGAAAGACATGTGGAATGTTTATTATTAAATATTAATACTAAACATGCCAGGGGAGATTCTCAGAGGGCCCCTGACTTTTCTCTGACCAGTTAAAGATCTGACACCCTCCCAAACAAGCTGAAAATCCCAGGAGAGCCCCTCATGTCACTCCATTAAGGAAATTCTCTGGCTGGCTGGGTGCAGCTGATATGCACAGATTTGAGGGATGTCAGCAGGGCTTTGTTTTCAAACAAAAAAAGCCCTGCTGGTTTTAAGAACCATCAAGAGAATAAAGCACTTGCAGTGCTGTAGAAGCAAAAAGGTGTTTTCAGGCCTGCTCAAGCTCATCCTTTCATCTCCCAGCCCTGATTACACACATTAACAGCAGCTAAAGCCATCAAATTGTGGAGTGCTAAATTGCCACAAACCCTATTATTAATTTAGTCCAAAGTAACTCAGTGCAACACCAGGATTTGCAATCCTGACTGGGAGAGCTGGGCAGGTGTCCCCAGGCTGCTGGAGGACACATTCACCTCAGTGCAGGTGTTTTGTTGCAATTTCTGGTAGTTCTTTATGTTTGTAAAACAAGAGATGCTAAAACAGCTCTTGAGATCTCACCATATTCTGATTTTTTCAACTGACAACATATTTTTAATGGTCAGCCACTTTCCTGGGCTGAACAGACAAGTTTGGGGACACTCCTGTGCTCAGCACTCAGTACACAGCACATCAACATTAGGGAAATTTTAGTGCTTGCCTATGACTTTTTCCATCAGTTTTCCTCAAAGCTTCTTTAGTTTTTCTCAAGTGTCTTGGTATCTTCAATAAACATTTATGTAAGCAAACTGCAGCCCTTTTAAATCTTCCTGCTTCTGCTCCATTCCCCAAAATTAGGCATCTTTGAAAACCAGGCCAGCAACAAATTGGCAAATATTTGATTAGTGAAGTTCAAAGATTCACTCTTTCAATCAAGATCCATGAATTTAGCTCTGATAAAGTGATGTTCTGCAAGTCAGGCCACATCTACACTCCAGTAATACAAAGGCTTGAGAACAACTAAAGCTGCACATTGGAGCTACTGAGAACAATGGTTCAGCAATTTTATAGCAAAGCTAAACAAAGTCGTTCTTTTTATGTCATTAAATGCTGCCTTACTGCCATCTGTTTAAGGGAGAAGCTAAGGTTAGAATTTTCAGATAGGAACTAATTCAAAAAGCACTGCTTTAAATTACATGTTTTTTATATTTTCAGCTGTAATTGCAAGAAAATTAAGAATATTTATATTAGTGCAGTCAAAAGTTTAAGCGAATCTTCCCCACTTCAACCCTCCCAGGAGACTTAATGAATGTGAGATGATACTCTTTAGAAAATTGTATTTCACTCTGAAGTATCCACCCACCATGGTGAAAAGGGAGAGAATATTTCAGTATCTGCCATGCTGATAAGTTGTTTCCTCATACCCTGCATGGGCACAAAGAGGAGAAACCACAAACTCACCGTAGGCTGAGGTGGTCCTTTGCCACTGCTGCGGCCTCTGGAATGAAACACACACATGGCAGATGATTAAAGAGCTGCTGAAACTGCTCCACTTCCTACCAAGCAAGAATTCCAAACCCATCTTAATTTAGAGTTGAGAATGGGGTCAGGAAAACCAGCATTCCCAGAGGGCAGAGCCTGACAAGGACCCGCTGGGTTTATCTCCAACCTGCTGACCTACCAAGGGCCATCAGCAAGCAACCTGTGATAAATTAAAGGATAAAATGAGGAAAATACTAAGTTTGTAAAATCAGAGTAAGAATGAAAGAATAATCCTGCAACTAAAGCAAATTCCAAAACTTTAAGGCACACAAAGGCAAGATCAGCCTCAAGCCCTACCCAGCACAGGGTCCCTTCCTTGAGCCAGGAGGCTCCAAACGTTGTCACTGTGTCAGATTTGGGCCACCCAAACCACTGACCCAGCCCTGACTGTGAGGTTCCACCTACAGAGCTCGTTTCTAACTGCTCTCACAACGCTGCAAACCAAATAATTCTGTCCATTCCCCCAAAAACACCAGTTCCTCCTAATGCCAATCTGTCACTGTGCAGCACTCAGGACACTTGGGGATGCTCAGAACACCCTGGACACTGAGAAGGGTCAGTCTGTGCCCCCCACCCCAGGCACCTGAGCCCCAAAACATCCCTGCAGCTAAAAAAGTCCCCAAATTCTTCAACTCCACTGGTGTGCCTTAATTCTAAGCTCCTCCCTTGTACCAAGAAGTCCTAGTTTCAAATACTCCTTATAGTGATTTAGATTTGTGTTATGACTTCAGGAGCACTCACTGGAATGTGAGGCAAAAATAAATCTTCTGTTCTATTAAAAAAACCCCTCAATTTTTTAAATAGATTCACCTTACTGACACACAACCATTTCAATAATGACACCTGAAGAATCATGTCTGGTGTTATCTAAACAACACTGAAATCTAAACCCAACCTGGATGTCATAGAATCATGGAATGGCTGGGGTTGGAAAGGACCTTAAAGATCCATCCTCATCCCATGGGCAGGGACACCTTCCTCTGGACCAGGCTGCTCAGAGCTCCTGAACACCTTCTTTAGATGCCAACTGCATTGAAATGCTTTTAAAAACACCAAGCTGGGGCTGAATACACCCTACCCCCAAAATAATAGGTTCTTATAAAAGAGAGCTCACAGGGTAGTCAAAAAATCAAAGGAACTTCTCTCAGTGAACATAAATAACCCTTCAATAAATTCTGCCGAAATAAGCAAAGCCATCAGAGAGCCATGAAAGGCCTTAATGAGGAAAAAATGAAAAACCACTAAACTATCACCTGACTCATTTCCAACAAGCTTCTGCATCAGAGCTGTGGTCTCAGAGCATCACACACGCTGGGGGCATTGGCTGATGGCAGAACTGCAGATTTGGGGTGCCCAGCAGGCATTTTCAGGATATTGCAGAGAGCTAATCTCACCAAAAAAAGCTCAAATGCAAATAACCTTTATTTAACTACCCATCAGCCTTAACTTTCTACAGGGCAGCTTCACAATGTCAGGCTTGCTCTGGAGCAAATCTCACCAATTACCAAATGTGACATTTGTTAAATGGCTTCTGAGAGAACTGAAGCCTTGTGAACCTGGAACAGCTTTTTTTGCATAATTTTCAGACCCTTCTCTATCTGAAAGTCGTTTCAGCAGATGTGGAACCCCCACATAAGAGCCACAACTCAGTTTGATTTGTCCTTCTACTACAATCAAAAATGTGATTTTGGTCAGAACTTGACCAAAGTCAAACCATTTTACCAGTTCCTTCTGCTGCTTTCATAGATTTTAGAAGATCCTCCTTTTCCTCCATCAACTACAGATCAAAAGTGAAAGAGTTTTGTGTTTTTGCAAGAGAAACCACTCCCATTTTTAGTGACAAAGTATTCTTAGACCTGAAAATAACTGGGTTGCTAGACTGGGCAGAAAGTGTGGAGTATTCCCTTTAAGCATCAACCCAAGTATTCCAGATTTTCCATCTCTTACCACATTTCCAAAATTACTCTTCCTACCCACACTTCTTCAAGAAACAAACTGATTGTGCACATCCACATCAGCAAGAACTCCCAACCTCTACATGAGCCAAAAATTAAAGCAGAAATTCTCTCATCTATCAGGTCTCTTTATAGATCTGACCTCTTGTTTTCCAGTTACAGCTGTTAATCACAAACCATTGGGGGGAAAAAAAAAAAAAACCCTAACACATTCACCAAGATGAAAAAAGAAATATATTTTCCAATCCTACAAATGCAACAATTTAGCCAAAATTGGATCTTCTGCTAAAGCCAAGGCCACCAACTTGAGTTTCATATTGCAATAGGTGAAGACTCAAGTTCAAAGTATCATTTGACACATCTTTGATGCAACATATGAAAAAAAACCTCAGGACCTTTACAAAAGCTGAAGGTAGATGGGTTTTGCCAGATGTTTAACATAATTTGGAACAGAAGGGTAACAAAGAAATGGAGGTGAGGGAATCTAAGAAGGCTCAGTAGCAATATAGCCCTGCTACCTAAAACCCCATTTTCATTAGGGTAAATATGGCAAAATAAAAAATAAATTCATTTTGCATTGCAGATACGTGGTTAAAGGTAAACCTGGGGGAAGGCAGGACAGCCTGGCAGATCCAAGCTGGAAACCCTTTGCTTTGGGGTGGCAAAGTCACAAACTCAGGACAAAGTAACAACTGAGCAATTAAAACTCAGTGCCAACCCCCTGGGTCCAGCAGTTACACCCCAAGAAGCAAAGTCTCCATCAGGGCCCAAAAGCTGCACTATAAATGTTTCTTCCCCAGCAGCAACTTGCACATTTTTTCCTATTTTTATGAGTATTTCCTCAGCATCCCTCACCTCCCTCCTTAATGTTTACATGCCAAGTAGAGTGTTTGTATAAGCAAAACAAGGTCACGCATTTGTATTTTCCCAGTTAATGCAAGGGAAACAAAGTCACTCCCGGGTGGGAAAGAAAGTCTCCAGTTTTGTTTCCAGCAGCATCTTCACTTTGAAACTAAGAAATAAATGCAGCCACACTGCAATTAATGTCTGGAGCAGAAATGTAGCTACAAAGACTTGAATTTAAAGTGTGAATGGATGTTTCTGGAGCACTGACTGACATTGTTGCAGCTTGGAAAACAAATTTACAGGGTACTCTAAAGAACTTTAGTGCAGAGAGCTGGCAAAGCTTTTCTTCTAAGGGAGAAATCTGAAGTGCAAGGTTTTATTTCAGTGCAGTGTTTGGCTCTATAAAGTCGAATGAATCGAAGATGTCAAAGGAGGATTATGCAAGAAGTCCTGCAGCTTTATTTTCTGTAGTTTTTCCCCCAATACTGACATCAATAATGTCAATTCCTGTCTCCACACTGGGTGACAGCTTCTACAGCATCTGGATATTGAACAACCTGACTCAAGTCTGGCCCAGTGCACACCTGGAACCTGCTGATGGCTTAGTCACTGAAGAACCCTCACAGACATTGCCATGAATCAGTTGTTAAATTAAAAGTTACTCAAAACCAGGGATGTAACACCACCCTAAAGTGCACCCAGTGATAAGGAAAGAGGCCTGCAGGTTAAGCAGGCATTCTGCTCAGCAGTTTAGCACAGTTGCACTAAAACCCACACAAAGATGTCAGAAGCAACTCAAAAACCTCTGACCAGCACGTGTGAGAGCTCCAGAACAGGCACTGCCCTGAAATTCCAGCACCTTGGCACTCAACACTCCCCTTCCCTTCCCTCAGAACAGGATGGTCACCATGCTCTCAAGAAAGGGATGTCAAGGAAAAAGGAAAATAAATGGAGGCAAGAAGTCTGTGCCATTTTCTTTGGAGACTGAACCATGGGGTGGCTTCAGTTTTAGCTTTTTAATGGTGTTTAATTTAATTTTTAAAGGACAGTAACTCTGCGTATTCTTACAGGACCCCCAAGCCTAGTTAGGCAAGCAAGTTACCAAAAGGAAAATTCCCTTCTGCCACAATTGTAACAAGACAAGAAACATCCAAACCCTGACCCTGAGGCGTTTTGCCTTCCGATAAAATAACAATGGGGAAAAATGAACAAAAAAAGGATGGAGATGGAGGAAGGCTGGGATAGATACAACAGCCAGAGTACAGCTAACCCTCCTGTGCTTGCATAACAGCAAAACTCCACTCAAACCCAGAAAGTGGATGCTGGATAATGTTCTGATAGTTTGTGAACCAAGTCTACATTTTCCCTAATTACAGCTCGCTGTGCTGCTGGCATCTCCCCTGCAGCCCAAGCCCATCTGCCATAGTGCACATTAAACAAACACAGCACTTCACTTGGGGCCTCTTCATGATAAAGGTATCAATCCTTTTTTATCTCAAACACCTTCAAGGATGCCTTTATTTCTGATTTTTCCCTTTGTCTAAAAGCAATTAATAGGACAGCAAAGAACACTGGTTGTTCACAGGGGATTTTACCTTTTCTAATGTGAAATACAGATGTGCAGCAGTATGAACCCATGGAGACAAGGCAGGGACAGAGCTGACCCTTCCCTCATGATCAGAGGTACAAGGACAAGTGCTCAGCCCAATTCTCCCAGTAACAAACCCACAGCAGGAAATTAGGCCCAGGACAGTTAATTATCAATGAGTTTTCTGCCCAAACTAAGCTTTCAAGAGCAACTTAGCCATGAAAAGTAATTTTTTTTTCTGCATGAGAATGTTATTGCTGCAGGGAAATGAGTTGCTGGGCAGAAAGCTTGACATACACTGGAGATGTTTTAAGTTTTTATTAAAGAATATAATGCATTAAATTGACACCAAGATGCAGCCACCTAAATTTTAATTTTTCTGAGCAGAAAAGCCACTCAGCTTTTCATTCACATGGCCAGATTTACAGCATGAACCATCTTTGAATTTGCACTCCCCAAAAGACCAAGGATAGGTGTAGGGGAAGTTCTCTGAAGGTGTTCCATGGGGCTCCAGCAGGCCTGGGACTGTGATTTTACAGCCCCTCCATTCATAAAAAAATTTGAAAAATTAAGAAAGAAAGAGCATGAACACCTCTGAGGGAACACATCACTTGTTCAGCAGCCCCATCAGAACTCCCCAAGGAGTCCTGAAGTGGAATTTATCCAACAGAACCAGAAAGACAACACTGGTAGGAGAAATCCAGTGGCTTTAATCTTAAACTTGGGAGAAAATTTGAACTCCCATGCCCAGATCTATGGGGGCAAGTGCTTGCCATCAGGCTGAATTTCAAAAAATGAGCTGGAGGTTTTGTTGCCCTTCACGTTAACCTCTACAGTGCCACTGTGTGTTGGCAGGGACAGAGCCCAGTAAATATCGCGTCCCACCTAATGCCATATGTAAAAACTATTAAATTGGTGCTCTGAGCTGCTGAGGTATTGTTGTTCTTATTTATTTTGTCCTTTTCAGCCCTTCCAAAGCTCTTCCGCTTCCAGTTCCAATGGCTGGGAACAAAGTAAAACCCTATTTCCAGTGATGTCCAACAATGGGGCCACTGTAAATTCTGTTTTATTGCCAGTGCACAAAACCGAGTGGGAATAAGCATCCAGTTGAAGAGGAAGATGAATAAAACTCGAAATGAAACTGCTCTGAGTGACTGTGACCTTCAGAACTGTTAACGTCCTGCTCTGATCATTTGTTATGACCCCCGCAGCCCCGGAAAAATTCACAGCACTATAGAGTTTATTATTTGAGGGAAAGAAAAGGGGGGAAATGTGAGTGGATTTCCGTAGCTAACGATCTGAGAGCAGGAGCGGGATGAATCTTCCAGAGGCAGGAGCGTGGGGCGGGGGGGGGAAGGCGAGGAGAGGGCTCAGCCTCTGCAAGGTTCCTGCCCCAAAAAATCTGAGAGAGAAAGCGAGGCCGCGCTCGGAGCCACCATCCAGCGGCGCGGCGCGGCCCGCCTTCCCGCGAGAATTTTATTGCGATTTCCATTATTTTAAAAAAAAAAAAAAATCAAATAAAAAATACTAAAAAAAAATTATAAATAATAACGATCCGTAGACATTAAAATAAATTTTAAAATCCCCCACACCCACCCCCCCCACC
>NW_024370263.1:5210704-5211049 GCF_014805655.1 Passer montanus | reverse complement strand
GAGCGGCGCCCGCGCCGAGCCCGGGGCCGGAGCCGGGGCCGCTCCCGCGGCACTGCGCACCCACCTGCCCATGTTCTGCCTCCCCGCGGCTGACGGGAGGCCGGGGCCGCCGCCGCCGGGGGGCTTGCGGTTGTTGCCGGCGGGCTGCGCCGCCGCCGCCGCTTGCTTGAGGGACATGGCGAGGAGGGAGGGAGAGCGCCGGGGGTCGCGCCGGGCTGGGTGCGCTCGGCCGGTCCGCGCTGCGCTGGCGGGGCCGGGGCGCCGCTGGCTCGGCCGGTTGCTCCCAAACAGTGCGAGCGGGGCGGAGGGAGCGGAGCGCGGCGCGGAGGGATCCGCGGGGGGGGG